>NW_020664984.1:1909704-1979085 GCF_002925995.2 Terrapene triunguis | reverse complement strand
GTCAATTCCAGGAGAGGAAAAGCTGCTTCTGTAATGAGCCAGCCACTGCCAGTCCCTATTCAAGCCCAGATTAATGGTGTTAAATTTGCAAATGAATTTTAGTTCTGCTGTTTCTCTTTGAAGTCTGTTTCTGAAGTTTTTTTGTTCAATTATGGTGACTTTTAAATCTGTAATAGAATGACCAGGGAGACTGAAGTGTTCACTTACTGGCTTTTGTATGGCCCTGTCAAAGCTAGACAAATTCAGACGGGAGATAAGGTGTCAATTTTTAACAGTGAGGGTGATTAATCATTGGGACAATTTGCCATGGGTTGTGGTGAATTCTCCATCACTGACCATCTTGAAATCAAGATTGGATGTTGTTCTGAAAGTTATGCTCTCAGAATTATTTTGGGGGAAGTTCTCTGGCCTGTGTGATACCGGAGGGCAAACTAGGTGATCACAATGGTCCCTTCTGGCCTTAGAATCATAAATCTATGAAAGACTAAAACTTCTCATGATAGCTCTGTAGCCTAGGAGTAAGTGATCTGTGCTACTCTGTGGAAGACCCATGCTTGATTATTAGCAAACCTCAGACTGGTACGTGACTGGCAATGGTCTGAAAAGTGGTGAGAGAAGTATTTTGTGTTGTTCATCAGCGATCACTCCAGGGGATTAAGAAGCACTACATGGCACCATCCTCACTAAGGACTAGTGTCAAGCATGTTTAGAAAAGCTACCTCTCCACCCCAGATTTAGTTTTTGTAAAACGTAATAGTCTCAAACTATGCGAACTATTTCTTTTAAAAATGCTTTGGTAGATCAATCACACAAAATAAAAGTTTTCAAAATCAGTTTGAGCTGAGTATAAGCAGGAGGAAATTTTTGAGGAAGGATCATTTTGGAAAAGTTTCCAGGATACAGAAAAGGAGACACGGACTCGAACTGACCCTGAAATCTAAACCATTTCCTATTTGTGGAAGTGCTGTTCAGATTCAACCCCCCCGGATCTAAACCTACTCCCTATTCTTCTGGTTCTGATTCTAAACTGCCAGGGCAGTTATCCAGTTATCCAGTTCTAGTTCTGATGCAGCTTAACATGAAGACTGTTTTCAGCTGACCCCTTGAGAATTTAGCCAGTGAACAAGACTGTGGTGCCATCGAACCTGAACTAAACTCGGTTCAGCTTCAAATTCCAAGAATAAACCTCAATCCTGATTTGAATCTGAGCATCAACTCCTGGGTCAGCCTCTGCTAAAACAGATGCTTAGAATCAACGGGCCTCTTCACCATATGGTGCTACAATTCAATAAGGCATTGCATAATTTCCTTCTATTCAGTGCATTTATTTTTCTCGAGGTTCCTTAGACGTCAGGCTTCGCACATAGGTACCTATACACATTTCCTCCAACTTTCTGCTGCCTCATTCACTTATTTCCATAGCATTATCCTGCATGAGCAGAGAGTCGCATAGGAACAGACAACCGAGCTGGGCCACAGCTGTTTGCTTTCTGCTTCCTACAGTTGTGGAAGTGTTTGGGGAAGAGTACAAACAAAACTATGTCACTCTATTTACACCAAGTTGTTTACTTTCTTTTTTTATTGTTTGGTATGAACATAAAGCAGAAGCCCAAATGATCAGGCAACAGATATTCTGAATCAGGGAACTTCTTGCAAATTTCCTTTTGTTGTTGTTGTTATAAACCTTTTTGGGGTTGTGAACTCTTTAAACAAAATAGCTGAGGTAATTGTTAGGGGGAAAAAAATGAGACGAACGTTAAAGTCACAGTTGAAGCAGCATGGACTTTGGCGAGAGGGAAGCCAAGACAGTGCACAATGAAATCTCTTCTAAGAGCACGACTACTGAAATACCTGATTGATCCTAAGAATCAAGGCACTTGCAAGTGGGGAACAACTAACTACATGTATCCAGTTTGTGTCCATCAAACCCTTCTTTCCCACCTTCTTTTCAGTTTAATCACATGGAAAATGCTAATGTCTAATGACAATATTCTGTGCTTATACAATCAACAGATCTGAACTGGGACACCAGACCTCAGTGCTCTCAAACTGTGGGGAAGTTTGACTCCAGATGCAAACATTCATCTCTCATATGCCAATGATGTCGACTCCCCCTCTACAGCCTTCATCGCCCACTTTTCAACACACACTTTTGTGCTTTCTCCCAAGCTACTCCTCAGACATAGGCGGTGCTACCCATAAACATAGAATCACGGGATTAGAAGGGACCGCAAGGGTCATTAGTCTAACCTCCTGCCAAGATGCAGGATGTGTTGTGTATAACCCATCCCAGACAGAGGGCTATCCAGACTCCTTTTGAAAACCTCCAGTGAAGAAGCTTCCCCTACCTCCAGAGGGGGTCGGTTCTAGTGTCCTACTGTTTCTCTGCAACAAACTTGGCAGCGATGCACAGTGCTTCTAACTTTTGGTATACAAATCTGTAAATAATTTAAACTCAGTCTGTCTGAACATGACTGAGGCTCCGAGGCACTTCCTCAGTACAAATAAATAAATACTAATAATAATCATCTCTCTTTGTGGCTCAAACCATTTCTATGAAAAGGACAAACAGGAACTGTCCTAGATCACACCTAGTCAATCAGGGCTGGTCTACACTAAAGCTGTAAGTTGTCCTAAGTTACGTTACTTCAGTTACATAAATCACAATTACATAAGTTACGTAACTGATGTCAATGTAACTTAGGTCGACTTACAGCGGTGTCTACACTGCACTGTGTTGACAGGAGGTGCTCTCCCGCTGCTTACCTTCCACCTCTCGGGGAGGTGGAATACACGTGTTGAAGGGAGAGCGCTCTGCCATCGACTTAGCTTGTCTTCATCAGACCCACTAAATCGACAGCACTGCATCGATTGCAGCAGTGCCAATTTAGCCAGAAGTATAGACAAGCCCTAAGAAAGCTAAAGAATAGAAACTGGAATCCTGAAGTCCAGTTCCCCCGCTCAAATCATAAGATTGCAGTTCTTATGGCCCAAAACCAAACGCCTCTGATTGCCTAGCAAAGTAATTAAACTAAATACAGACTTTCCAACCTAGCAGCCCAGCCAATTGGAGAAACAGAAACCCAAACAGACAACACATCTCCACAAACTGAAACAGGTGAAGAGTTTTAACCTCATTCAGGAAGATCCCACCGAGGTACAAGATGGGAGAAGCACATTCTAACGATGCAGGAACTTTGGCAAAAACTGAGCTGCCCTCGGGTTCTCTTAAGATTATACTATGGGACGATCCGCAATTCCAACCCTGGCAGTCTCAGGGCAATGACAAGAGGTGGGGCAGTAGACGGTTCTTCAGACAGGCTGTGTTTAAATTATTTACAGATTTGTATACCGAAAGTTAGACACTGAAGCACTGCACTGCTGCCAAGTTTGTTGCAGAGAAACATATTGCCAACATATAGATCAGTGTCTCCATTCCGGGTGAGACGTTAGAGGGAATCAAAAGAAATTCCTTAAAAAAGTGGCTGAGAAAATTCACTTCTGCTTCTATCTAGATGTGAAGAACCGAACAACCCTCAGATTGATCCATATTGTCCTAGTGAGAAAAAGACAGAGCTGTAGAGAGCTGAATGACTTTACTGAGATTTGAAGCAGCAGCTCAAACTGGGGTGATGGATCTACCTGTCTATGTTGGGGTTCGGCCCTGCCACCCTTCACTGTAGTATCTGAGTACCTTCCACATGAAATAAATTAGCAGTGGTGAAGCGCCTAGTGGACTTCATGAAGTCTTTGGCTCTTCTCCAGGGTATAGAAAGTTCTGGTTGGGGCAGGGTTTGTTGTTTTGGGATGGGGGAAGTGAGAGAGGCCGCTGATGCTCTGAATATTATTCTGGTTACAGTGGAAAAACCTAATCAAAGAGGAAGATTTTGCAGCATTTCCTAAAGCTGCTCAGATGATGTGGATATACACTCCCAAGAAGGATATCCAAATTAAGGATCAAAATTCCAGCTTCGGATGGAGATTTTAATAATTCCTATGACTCTCCCTTTGCTTCCTGATAGGAGGAAAACTCACAGACACGGCAGTATAGCCTAATGCAGCGGTTCTCAAACTTTAGTAACCCAAGGACCCCCCTTGATTTAAAATTTTTCCACGGTCCCCCAAGTCCCCTGCTCAGCCCCCACTCCACTCCTTCCGCCAAACCCCCAGCCCCGTCCCACCTCTGTGTCCCTGCTCCTCCTCTTCCCACTCTCTCCCCTGAGCACCTCCGTCCCTCCCCCCCCCAGTGCCTCCTGCATGCCTGTTCCCCGGCGTGCAGTGTGCAGGAGGCACTGGGAGGGAGGGGGAGGAGTTGATCAGAGGGCCCCCGGGCCCGCTGGAGTACCTTCGCGGACCCCCAGGAGGCTGTGGATCCCAGTTTGAGAAACGCTGGCCTAGTGGATTGACCACTGGACTGGGACTCAGGAGACCTGGGTTTTATTGCTGGCTCTGCCACTGCTGGGTGACCTTGGCCAAGTCACATCACCTCCCCATGCCTCTGTTTCCCCATCTGTAAAATGGGGATAAGGATATTAGCCTCCTTAGTAAAGGACTTTGAGATCTAAAGACGGTAAGTGCTAGGTATTATTAATATAGAGCAGAATTATTTTACCCAACACTGAAATTGAGTCCACTATTTGGTGGAACTCTTAAGCTATTTAACACTAGACATTAACAGTTGAGGAGAGAAAGAAAGTGAAGAATAGTTGCAGGGGGAATTTAGATACCATGACTATGGGTAGACTGTAATTTCTCAACAAGTCATTCATACAGGGCACAGCTAAGCCAAAAGAAAAGGATGCTTGAGAGACATTAAAAGAAAATATTTGAAATCGACTAACCAACAAACAAAAATAATGGAAAAACCAAAAGGACATTGACAGATGACAACATGGTTGTGCCTCCCACTCCAACCTGCTGCTACAGTTATAGACTCGGGCAGACAGATTTCCCTCTACCCATCCTATTATGTAATCTCTTGATCCATGAGGGATAGAATTACTCGCAAACCCCCAGAAGCAATTGTAGGCAAGATTTCATTTCAAATTGCCACTGATACAACAATTTTCACTCAGCAGGATTGCTCTCACCCTTTGGTGAACTCGCTTAGTGTTTTTGGAGACCCAGTCCAGAGTCTGCAGCCGCTTTGTTCCCAGGCATCTTCGGTGCATCACATGTGAACAGCACGAACAAGCAATGGGATGACTGATCCCTACCTTAAACTAGTTCTAACAAAGTTTACCAGGAGCAACAGCTAAGATACAGCTGGGTGTGAGAGGTAAAACAAGTGATACACAGATGCGCACAGAAGTTTAACTTTCTTGTCTTTGCCTTCAAGACCCTACAAGCTAGCTCCTGTCTGTCTTTCCATTCTCATCTGCTTTTGTTTCCACCCAGACTACATGGCTAACAGCCTTGCCAATGAGCTTCATCTTTCATTCTTGCCTCCATGACTTCTTCCATGTGGCCTCCTTGCTCAGGGAATCACATCTCTGATCTGATCAGCTATGCCTCATCTCCTTGAAATGCACTTTTCATTGCATCCACCAACCTTCTATTTAGACTGTAAGCTCTGTAGAACAGGGACCTTGCATGTTGCTGGTGCAACAATAACGATGACCTATTTACCCTCTCTCATAATGAGGCTTGGAAGGATTGGATTTTTTCCGGTAAACGTCGGTAAACATTGATTTCACTGAACATGCACAAAGCAATGAAAAAATATTTCCATCCACGGTAATCAAAATGTACCGATTGGCAAAGTAAGAGAGATGCTGCTTGAGAGCTTATTAGAGTTTGATTGAAGGATATTGACTTGGTATATTTTGACATTTGTGTTTTAGTGGTTATAAAGCTCTAACTTTGAATCCCATCGCCTACGGTCATAAAATAATTATTGTCTGACCCCTGCAGTGTGGTGAAAATTTAAATAGATCAAAATCTAAACAAACGCTTAAAAGCCATAATTTTGCTCAGCTGTCAAATTGAAATGGATACAAATAAACTCACTAAAAATAACATTGCTATTGTCTGTCAAAATTATACAAAAATAAAAATTGATTTCTGCCAGGGCTACTCATAATACAAGAAAGAGCAGAACCCTACCTTAAAAAGGTCACACATCTTCAACGTGTAAGAAGAAAATGCTTTTTCATTCAGTCTCCAGTTAGCCTGTGGGATTACTGAATTTCGGAAGATTAACAAGGGACTAGGCATTTATAAGAAAAAGTAGTAGTATTTACAGAGCTACAGTAGCTAGGACTGAAATCATACAGGTTATTAAATCTGTATGCATCAGGGCCTGATCTAATGCCTAAAACAGAAGCGGAAAGAAGCCACAATGGGTATGTCTACACAGAAAGTTCATCGCCCATGGCTGGCCTGCATCAGACGACTCAGGGGCTCAGACTCCAGCCTGAGCCCCAACGTCTACCCCACAATTTTACAGCCCCGCAGCCCGAGTCAGCTGACATGTGCCAGCCACGGGTGTTTGATTGCAGCGAGACGGGCCCTATGTGTTATAGGAAAAACGATGCTTTTAGTAGCCCTGGGAAATTAAAGGCATTTGATATTCAATATATATATATATATATTTTTAATGTCTCCTTATACATCAGTTCATTCTGAAAGCCCTTCTAGGAGTTGATCACTCGCTGGGGTTAGGAAGAAACATCAACTCAAGAGACGGAAAAGACCCATTAGATTATGCAGTAGCATCATCCTCTCAGTGCAGGATAGGTCCCTATTGTAAAATGACCAGTGTTTGGTCTAATACAGTTTTGAATCATAGACTTTAAGGTCAGAAGGGACCATTATGATCATCTAGTCTGACCTCCTGCACAATGCAAGCCACAGAATCTCACCCACCCAAATGATGAGGCTTCCACTACTTCCCTACGGAGATAATTCCACAGACAAGTGGATCCCATGGCTAGGTTTCGTACTGCACAGTTAGGTACGCTACAGGGTTGTGCTCCTACCTCTGAAGCATCTGGCATTGGCCTCTGCCGGAGACAGGATACCCAGCTGCATGGACCACTGGTGTCTGTCACTATGGCAATCCCTACTCTGTGTCAGAAGACAAATGCTGTAGCTCTAAATGATCTGATTCCTGATGCCATATGTGTTAAAGATAAATTGCAAATCTTAATTAATTATAACAAGCTGCTACAACTGCCCCAACAGAGTGGAGACCTGGTGCTGTCTGCTCTCTAAATTATTCATTCTGCTTTAGTCACTGACGATCAATAAACTGCGGCTAAAAGTGACAGCTCTGAGTTGAACATATTTATCTGTCTGCAGTCTAGCTCGAGCTTCTGAAGCAAGCTGTTCAGGCTGTCAACGCTGCACTTGGGAACGGAGAGCGCTGGGGGAAGAATCAAGGCAGAGTTGCCACAATTATAAAGGAGCAATGGGTAGCTGTGATGTAGTGACAATACTACTACTTTGCACTTTGACTGTAGCTTTCATTCGAGGATCTCAAAGTGCTGCACAGTGAATTAAGCCTCAAAACGTCCTGTGAGGTAAAGATGGGGAAACTGAGGCATGCAGATTAACAGACTGTTTTTTCAGAGACACTAAGCACCTGCAGCTCCTGCTGACATATCAGAACATCAATGGCTTTCCCAAAGTCGTACATTGAACTGGTGGAACATAAAAAGGCCAATTTTATTTGATATAGGATCTTTCATGCAAACATATCAAAAAAGGCTTCACAGTACAGAGTAAAATAAGAAGTATAATAAGAGAGTGAAAGAAATTAAGGGTATGTCTACACTACCGCGGTAGTTCGACGGCTGGCAATCGAACTTCCGGGTTCGATTTATCGCGTCTGGTCTGGACGCGATAATTCGAACCAGGAAGTGCTCGCCGTCGACTGCGGTACTCCACCTCAGCGAGAGGAGTACCGCGGAGTCGACGGGGGAGCCTGCCTGCCGCGTGTGGACCGCGGTAAATTCGAACTAAGGTATGTCGACTTCAGCTACGTTATTCACGTAGCTGAAGTTGCGTACCTTAGATCGAATTGGGGTGTTAGTGTAGACCAGGCCTAAGAGGTGTAGACAAAAGAGATTTTCAACTAAGACTTGAAAAGGCATGGAGAGGTGGAAATACAGAGGATGTTCCAGAAGACAGGAGCCGCAGAGGAGAAGACTCACATGATCAGAGTAAGGGATACCCAAAGTGTGAAGGGACTAGACAGGTGCAAATTAGAGAGAGGCAACTCCATGGAGGATTTTGAAGTTTTTCCAAACTTATCACACACTGAGTGCTGAAAGAGAAAGCACATTGATGAACTTGGAACTGCTGACAGAGCCCCAGTCATGAAACACAGAGACTAGACTCTCAATAAGTTCAGTGGAGGTGAATTTATTGTAATAATTAACATTAATTCGCAGATTTTGGAGCAGAAAAGGGATTAATGCTCCCGGCCGATTTTTTGTAGCTGGAGAGGAATTAGATATTTGGAAAATGCAATGGGAAAAAAAAAAGATCAAATCCCCCCATTCATTTTAAGCCTGTCTACTAAAATCATTTAACTCTGGGAAAGTGTGCAAACCCTGAGTTATGAGCATAATTTAAAAATGATAAAGATCTGACCCATCCTTTGTGGTTTATAGATTATGAAACAATCTAGTCTCCCCCGGCCTGCATTCCATGTGAATGTTCATCGCAGAGAGGGTAAAAGAAAGGGTTAGCGTCTCCAATTACTTCCCCCTCCCCCCTTCATTTCTCTCTTTTAGGCATCGGTGTATAGTTTACAATTTAATTTTCTGCCTTTGTAATCTGTAGCCCTTGTGTATAAAACGTCTAATGAAAAGGGCCTTTTTAAAATTAACGTGGTATTTGGAAAAAAACATGTGGTTCTATTTCATTATGGAGCTCCATTTATACAAGAATAAAACGCTCAGACTCAGGGTGATCAGGTTCAGCTAGCAGGAAGCTGGAACATTTGAAGAATACAGCTACGTTAATGTCAACACCCACATACTACCAAGCAGGCTTGGGGTACACGAGCCTGTTCTGGCTGAAGTTAACGGCCACGCTCCTTTATTAGGCAGGGCTTAGTACAGGGAATTCTGGTGTGTGCATCAGACTTTGGCTTTCCCTCCTAAAAGCCTCATAGAATCATAGAATATCAGGGTTGGAAGGGACCTCAAGAGGTCATCTAGTCCAACCCCCTGCTCAAAGCAGGTAGAGGGACTTTTCCTTCCTCCTCCTGGCTCTCTGTGGTGTGCAATGATGTGCCCATATTTTTTTTTTAAAAAAGGGTAAGTGAAACAGCCTGACATCAACCCTGAGCAAAATAATGGAAAAGCTGATACAGGGTTCAAATGAGAAAGAATTAAAGGATAGGAAGATAACCATGTTGACTGGAATAAATTATGTGAAAAAAAGACCTTGTCAAACAAACCTGATTTAATTCTTTATTGAGATTACAAGTTTGATTGATGAAAGATAACTGCATAAATGTCATATACTTAGACTTTTGTAAGGCATTTGACTTAGTACATTGATTAAAATTTAGCGCTATACTGTATCAATAGAGCACACACTCAATGGATTTAGAAGGGGCTGACAGACCTCAAAAAGTAGTTGTCAATGGGGAATCATCATCAAATGGGGGAGGTGGGCTCTAAATGGGGTTCTCATATGGATCGGTTCTAGGCCTGGAACTAGTCAATATTGACATCAATGATCTGGAAATAAATATAAAATCACGGCTGATAAAATCTGTGTGTGACACAAAGATTGGCAGAGTGGCAAATAATGAGGGTGGGACACACAAAGCGATCTCGATTGCTCAGTAAGCTAAGCCCATTCAAAGAAAATGTGTCTTAATACAGCCAAATGCAAAGTTATACACCTAGGAGCAAGGAATGGAGGCAGTACACGGAATGGGGGACTGTATAATGGAAAGCAGTGACCGAAAAGGTTTTAGGTCTCAAGCAAGTCAACATTGGCTCCCAGTGAGATGCTGTGGGGAAAAGGGCTAATGTGAACCTTGGATATATAAAGAGAGGATTAATGAGTAGGAGCAGAACACTCTATCCAGTTCAGTTGTCCGTATTTTAAAAAGGATGTTGAGAAATTGGAGAGGGTGTAGGAAAAGAACCACAAAAATTATCTGAGGAATAGAGAAAATGCCTCACAGTGACAGATTCAAGGAGCTCGGTCTGTTTAGTGTATCAAAACAAAGATTGAGAGGTGACTTGATTACAATGCATCTTCAAGGGAAGAAAATAAAAGGTACTGAAGGGCTCTAACCCAGCAGACACACGCAGAACAAGAACCAACGGCTGGAAGCAGAAACCAAATTCAAATTAGAAACAAGGCACACATTTTTAACATTGAGTGTGATAAGCCATTGGAACAGACTACCAAGGGAAGTGGAGGTTTCTCCATCAATTGATATCTTCAAATCAAGACCTGATGCCTTGCTAGAAGATATGCTTCAGTCAAACACAAGTTATTGGTCTCAATACAGGGGTAACTCGGTTACGTTTAATGGCCTGTGGTATACAAGAGATCAGACTAGATGATCAAATGATTCCTTCAGGCCTTAAACTTTTTGAATTTATGTTGGAGTACAGGACAGATTGAGCAAAGCAAAATCTGTCTTCCTGTCCGCCTTCTAAGGCTTGGTCTACACTAACCCCCCAATTCGAACTAAGGTATGCAACTTCAGCTACGTGAATAATAATTCACGTAATTATAATAATAATAAGAATAATACGCAGGCTCCCCCGTCGACTCCGCGGTACTCCTCTCGCCGAGCAGGAGTACCGCAGTCGACGGCGAGCACTTCCGGGTTCGACTTATCTCGTCCAGACAAGACGCGATAAGTCGAACCCAGAAGTTCGACTGCTTGCCGCCGAACTAGCGGCTGGGTATAGACGTACCCTAAGTCTTCCAGTTTTGTATTCAGGAAGTTGTTACCCCATCTGCTGAAGTGGAATTCTAATCTTAACAGCCACCTATCACCACAGAAGGCTCTCAGATGCTCTGTGAATCCAACAACTTCCCTCTATACTATTCTCTGAACAGCCATTGCTTTAGATCCAGTATAGACTTCTCCTTTCTTCACTAGCCCTTGCCACAGGAAGGACACTCATGTTCATCTACATTGACCCTTTTTGCAGATCCCACCTTGAGTTCTCTTCCCAGGTCCCTGAAGTTACCCTTGATTTTAGTTACTCGATGGCTGTCATTTGTTCCCACATGGATTTCAATTAGAGGGAATTCCCCAGAATTCAGGAATCCTTCACTTTTATCATTTCATCCTTTATCCTAACACCTGGGAAGGTGCAAACTATTCTGTTTTCCTTATCCATGTTGCATGTCCATGGCATTAACTGTAACACAGACATCCAAGAACGCTACACTTGTTTGTTTAAAAACGGAACATATGTTTCAACGCATTTCACCGTAATACAGCCACCAGTAAGCAAAGTCTTTTTAGCTTTACAGATATTGTATGGATGCAAATGCTTTTTCCTATCTCAATTGTTTTGATATGCTCCGTCACTGGTGACGGAAACAGTGAACAGCGTTATTCCACAGTCAGAGTGGTTGAATCTTTTGTGACTGCTAAGTTCCTTGGAAGGATTAATCAACTTTCTTGCCCCATTCCTGACCCGAGCAGTCTCTACAGACTTCCAAGTGACACTGTCAACTGCAATAAAAATCTCTTCTACCTGAATTTTGATTTACCCGTTGTTAGAAACTGCTTTGGAGAATGAAGCTTAGGTTTAAGAATTCTCTGTTTTGTCAGAACGTTCACTTTGCGCATTTGACAGTGCTGGTATAGTTTCACCGTTTTCCCTGACGTGTCAGTTTGCCCTATTTGTGTGGATCTTTCACACAGCCATGGGAGAGGGAGGGGAGAAGAACATCTAAACAAACAGGAAAGTGTGATGGTAAAACCACAAACATTGGCAATGGGCACTACCTGAAATTAATTTTAACTCATTTCTTAAGACTCTAGGCACACTATGTCTGGAAAATTCCCAACACAAATCTTAATAACTACTATTTTTTTCCTAATTGACTTTATTACAAGTCACTGGTGTACCTTTAAGCAGGCAATTTAATTATTGACACTCTACAATGTAATTATATCACATTTATTACACAGATGAATAAGGAATCTTGTTATACTAAATAAATAATAACTATATTAAACAAATTATTTTATAGAATCTAGAGTTGGAAAACCCCCCTTAGGTTTTCTCGTCCAATTTCTTTCGCCAATGCAGAATTTTTTACTATTGTGCACCTAGTGGTGTTTTGTCCAGCCTAGTTCCACATGTGTTAAGTGATGAAGCTCCCACTTTCCTTGTGAGATTACTCCATCTGTTAATAAAATCTCAGTCAGAAAATTCCAGTCTAAATTGCCCATGTCCTAATCTTATCCCATTACTCTGAGTTACTCCCCCCAGACCCTTTGATTATACTAAACAATTCCTTTTCCTTGGTGTGTTTACTCCCTTCCAGTACCTCTGGTCAGGCTGTGGGGACAGCAGACTGGTGCTGAAGAGCTCTCAGGTTGGACAGATAAACCAGCTAGGGATGTCAGGGACATGAAAGGTAACTCTGTGTCCCACAAAGGGTAGGGAAGAAACTACAGCTGAACTGGATGAGGGGCAGGTTGAGGCCACACAAGTAATTTCTGAAAAGTAACAGGATGTTACATAGAAATGGACTCAGCCAAAAATAAAGACTATAAATATGTACAAGTATCGAAGTGATAAATGTAAAGGGGAAAAACAGGCGAACAAGAATGTCTAGCAATGGTAGAGGGACCCTGACCTAACAAGCATAACTTAAGATATAACTTGGCTATAAACTAGAGAACATGACCCATTCAGGAAGGCTGAAAGAATTGGGTTTGTTTAGTTTGGAAAAGAGAAGACTGAGAGGGGACATGATAGCAGTTTTCAGGTATCTAAAAGGGTGTCATAAGGAGGTGGGAGAAAACTTGTTCACCTTAGCCTCTAAGGATAGAACAAGAAGCAATGGGCTTAAACTGCAGCAAGGGAGGTTTAGGTTGGACATTAGGAAAAAGTTCCTAACTGTCAGGGTGGTTAAACACTGGAATAAGTTGCCTAGGGAGGTTGTGGAATCTCCATCTCTGGAGATATTTAAGAGTAGGTTAGATAAATGTCTATCAGGGATGGTCTAGACAGTATTTGGTCCTGCCATGAGGGCAGGGGACTGGACTCGATGACCTCTCGAGGTCCCTTCCAGTCCTAGAGTCTATGAATCTATACTGGTTAGGAGAAGGAGGTAAAGGAATTGCAGTATACCTGAAAGTAAAATGTAAGCTCTTTGGAGGAGGGACCACGATATTGTGAACAACTGCAAAAATCTTCTATACAGTCAAATTTGTTGTTGCATGGGGATTTTTTTTTTTGATCCAATGTCTAGATTAACTCCTCTGGTTTGTTATCTCTAGAATGTTCTATCAATAAACATGAAAAAAGAAAAATCTAAGACATGTGTAAGGACCAAAATAGAGAGTATGAAATCATAGCAAAATCTGTTTGAGGGAGGCCATTAAATGAGATTAGTTTTTACAAACACATACACACATAGTAATGTTTTGAAATGCTTTGTTAGACTCTACATAAATAAAATGCTTAGATTCCTTTACATGATGAGGGGAATCATTAAGTAAAGCTGCATCCACGTGTCTTGGGACACGTCACAGTGCTCTCCCTGTGCTTGAGCCTGGAACAAGTTGAAATTCATATTAAATCACCCGTAAAAACAAGGAGCTGAACCACTGACTTGGCAGTTGTCACAAGAAAGTCTTGTGAGGTTCTAACCAACCAGCATTGCTTTGCATTGCTGTTCTTCTGGAAATCATGCGTGTGTGGGGGGTGTAGGTAGGCAGGTTTCTGCTCCTTACCTGTAAGCAGCAATAATAATAATAGTATCAGGGGTGGCCTTTTATTTACTTGTTTTTATTGATCTGTGTCCCATCATCATATCCCCTAGGCATCCAACAATACCCTTACTTGATGGAGAAAGCTCTGGATTGCTCCACAGCAGTTTGGATTCTCCAGTTTGATAATCTTCAGAGAGTCATTTGTAGAAATTCCATAATCTTATGTAATCAAAAAGAGTTGAGGTTACATTATCCATAACACTAGCCGCGTGCTTCAAAGCATGTGCTGAACTCCGGTCAGCTCCCTCACATAGAAGAGCATGATATATTCCCATGTGCTAAAATGCCCAAAGTTCAACACTGGGAGAATAAGCACACAAGAATACAAAGGGTAATCTTCCCCCCAAACCCACACTTTTGGGGAACTCCAGGATGTTAAGGAGACTGAGGGTACAGCTATACTACCCGCCGGATAGTGTTTGATGTATCGGGGATCGATTTATTGCATCTGAGACGCAATAAATCGATCCCCGAATCAACGCCCGTACTCCACTTCGGCAGGAGGAGTAAGCGGAGTCGACGGGGGAGCTGCGGCAGTAGACTTGCCACCATGAGGATGGCCAGGTAAGTCGAACTAAGATACTTCGACTTCAGCTACGCGAATAGCATAGCTGAAATTGCGTATCTTAGTTCAACCCCCCCAGTACAGCCCAGGCCTGAGAAGCAATGCTTACAAGAAATACAACCGTGGAGCAAAGGATTCCCGTCTAAATTACGAATGCAAACAGCAATAGTTACAAATGATGGTCTCTATAAACAAACATTTTTCTGGCTTTATTATTTTTCCTCCCCAAATGGCAAGTATTTGAAAGCTGCTCAGAGGTTCGGAAAGTAAGTTCTTCAGAGCACGGATATTTCTTTTACTTCTCGGTAAAGTGCCATGCACATTTCTGGCACTGTAGACATAAGTGGCCTCAGTGCAGGAAGGAGGGACTTGTGGTTAAGACACAGGATTGGGACTCAAGCATTTAAAAAAAACCAAAACACAAAAATCTGATTTAAAATCTCAACTTCTGATCACCTCATGCCTTTATAATGAAGGACCCAGAGTGATTCAATAACCTGTGGGTCCTGAATTTTCGATGTGGCTGCCAGGTTTTGAATGGATTACATGGTTGTCACTCACCATCCGTTCTTTTTCCTGAAAGGCTCAGTCATAAAACGTACATTCGCAGAAGAAACGCAAGCTAGATCATTAAAATTAGATAACTCTGAATAAACTGCTGTTGAAACACTACGTAGCTGAATGAAAACCTAAGATCAATTTTTAGTGGCGATAACGGTCATTTAATCGAGAACATGTGCAGCCTATTATTCTGACGTTTGACATAAGCTCTCAAGTGGTGTGTTAACAAGGCTTAACACGGGGACCTTGTATTGCACAGGTTTGTCTGCTACTGGGAATACTTATAAGATACAATCTGTTAAGACTGTAAAGCTAGGATGACATTTTTGATGGTCAATGAAGCGGGGAAGTGTTTCATTTAGAGCATGTTCTACGAACAGCAATAAGAAGGCCTGATTGATAAATTACACTGCACCATCTTATTTCTGGGGATTGTTTCTGCCTTTGCTGTGTAATAGCACAACGGAGGCTTTAGGATGTTCTTAGCTATGCTATTTATTTAGTACATACTAAGACACCAGTAGAGACTGTTCTGGCAGCATAATGTCACCAACTCACCTAAGAGGCAGTTCCCTTACCCCCCAGAAATATTCAAAGGAGCAGCAGCACTTAACTTAAACAAAAAGACAAACTAAATAGATAAAGAGACTGAGAACAAGAGCTGCATTAATTCTATAAAGAGCAGTGTGCTTTCTAAAGGGAATTCATAGAATTTGCTTATGCACACCCAAGGACAGCAAGGGTTTACTTATTTTCTGGGGGATTAGAAGTGCTGTGGCAGCTCCGAGGGGGTTGAGCAGAGAGCCTTATCACAGAGAGGGATTGGGAAGATTAGAGCAACTGGGAGGGGATCGCGTGAACAGTAACACCACACAAAACCCCCCATGCCTACTGATGGCAACAAGCTGCCTCAAGCATAATTTAAAAAAACTGGCATCGCTTTTTCCTATGTGATTATTCGAATACAGGGAAGTTTGCAGCAGACCTGTGGAGTAGAGGCAGCCAAAAGGGATTTTTAAAACATTGT
This sequence comes from Terrapene triunguis, assembly GCF_002925995.2. NCBI lineage: Eukaryota > Metazoa > Chordata > Testudines > Emydidae > Terrapene > Terrapene triunguis. The sequence continues at coordinate 1,962,981 of NW_020664984.1, read as the reverse complement.
CATTAATTCTTTTATAGTGCCCCACAGCCTTGTCTACAGTAAAGCACATGCTCAGAACCTTTTTAACCTCCTAGCACATTTGCATTGCACTTTGAGTCCACACACAAACATTTTCCAAATGGCTTACCAGCTGTGCCATGCAGACTGAGATTTTTCACGGGTGTTAGTTCAGTTAAAACTATTTCAGGCTGACCATTTCAGTGCCAGTGTGGATGAATGGCCACTAGTTGAAGTGGTTTGACCAGTCTCCCACTATTGTCCTGGTGGTTTTAGGATATCCCCCAGAATGCACTCCTTCTGAGAGCTGAGCCAGGAACTGTGGGAAAGATACCCAGCCGGCATTGCAACTGAAACCATTTAAATCAGCACTAGTTAAACCACAGGGTAATTCTGCAATGGCCCTTAAACTGGTTCAGCCAGGCAGGGGTGGACTCATTGAACCACTTGTGCTTAAACCAGTTCAGTTACAATCAGTTAAATTCTCTAGTGTAGACAAGGCCAAAACATGCTAGTTGCCTCACAATGCAAACAGGATAATCTGACCAATTAATTCCTTGCATAATGTGATATCATGAAGAGAAACAGAAGAGTAGGAAGGGGATCGGGGAGGAAGGACAGGAACTATGGCAAGAAGATTATGTATTTACTCAGCAAAGGCTAGTGCACAGCCTGGTGGAACACTTTTTTTTTTTTAAAAAGCATAAACAACACCTGGCTAATTTTTCGCAGGTGTCCTGGTACAAATGGGTATTTGTACCAGGAGAAGTAGAGACTGGTGGCTTTATGGGCCCGTATTACCAGGGTATTCCATGCGTAGGGGGCAACATGCAAGAAATCATGGAAACACTCGTGACCAAAGAGGGCAGCAGGGCTGCCATCACTGGCAAAGTGTAGGGGCAATGTATGTGGTAAGAGAGAGAAGCTAAAGAGGGACGGATTTATGCAGGGCCTTGAAGGCAAAGACACGTTTAAATCTGATGAGGTGTAGAAGGTGGAAGCCAGTCGATGGATTCTTGAGGGTGGGGTGGGATGACATGGTCAGATCAAACAGACCAGTAAGATGGTCCTGGTGGCTATATTCTGTGTGGATTTCAGGGGGGGCCATTTGCATGTCATGGAGGCCAGAGAGGTCAATCTTGTTTTCTCTGCAAAGCCGGTCATCGACAAGCTGAAGAAAATAAAACCAAAATGTGCTATTATGAGATTGTACCTACAAACTGGGCAATCTGTGTCTCTGATCCTGAATCAGACTGAGCTCCTTGACAGAAGGAATTGCATCTTCCTCTAGTCTGGCACAGCATCAAGCACACAGTAAGCACTCTATAAAAATATTTGTGTGTTTATTTGTATTTATTCCCAAGCCTCTCCTATAGAAAATATTCATCATTACATTGTAACAATAACTGTATTTATTAGAGACCTTTCCAATCTTTCTGCATCGGAATTTGAAAAACATCTTGTAATATAGTTTCATCCAAGGATTTTAATGACAAACCACAAGAGCCAAACCTCAGCAGTTTATCATTAAGAACTCTAAAATTAAATTTATAGGATTTGAATTACACCACTGAATGTTTCTTTACTTTTATAGAATATTTTCTAATATAAAAGTTATGCCATTTCAGTGTGAACCTTTTTTGAACATTCCATATTCCAAGCAAATGTTCCCATTTTGAAAAGCACTATGATTGTCCTGCTCACATTCACACTATTGCAACATTAAGCACTCGATATTTTCTACATGCTGCGCAAAGCACAGACGGGCGAGAGTTATTGTACGTTACATAGGACAAATGTTTTTTTAGAAGGGTTATTAAATCCACCTGCTTCAGGGCATGAACCAACCTCTAAGAATAGGGGGTTAAATTCCATAACTGTGCACTATGGGGCTTCTTACAATTACTTCTAAAGCAGCTGACTCTGATCAATGTCAGATATTGGACACTGGATTAGATGGACCACCGATCTGTTCCAAGATGCCAATTCCTATACGCCTCCGAGATGTAAAATTCAGATCCAAATTTCTAACTAACTATCTCCTGCTCCCCTTAAACTCTCTTTCTCTCAGCACTTTGGTTTGGGGCCATATCCAGTACAAACATTAGCACCTTATTTTGGCTAATTTAATGTATGAGATGCCCAACGTTACACACCCACAACCTGATTTTCAGGAGGTAACGAGCACCTCATCTTCGGAAATCAGGCCCTGTGTGCCTAACGTTGGGCCCCCAAAAATGAGCAGCCACTTTTGAAAATTCGGGCCTACAAAACCTGCCCAGGGTCATACTAAATCAACAGCAGAAGCTTGGCCTGAGGCGGAACAAATGACCCTGTTCTCTCCTGCTCTCTGGGAACTGTCAGTAGCACACACACGTGGCAAATACATTGGTATAAAGAAATTGAACTTTAAAACTACACCTGCAACACTCAGCATACAGTGACCTACATTTGGTCTCAACAGCCAAACTCAGTAGCAAGGCAAAGGGCGGGGGAGGAAGCTGAAAGTTACTGGCAGGTTTCCCTCCCGACTTGGTTTACTGCCAAGGTCATTTAAGGGTCAGGCAGAGTTCTTGGTTTGGCCTTTTGTGTTTTCTTTTCTCCCTCCCTTATGTACACACTGATATGGTTTACAACCAAACCTCAACAGCGTTATCACATGGGGTTTTATCATCCTGGAGTTCACGGAAAGCAGGAAAAGAGGTCAGGTGCAGGTCAGGGTGTGGTGTAGCCCCACTTGTGTTATCAGCAGCTGAAGAAAGTGAATCCACCTGGCTTGTTTCTGGCTGTTAAGTGCAGCAAGGTCAGCCAGCATGCGAAAGGGTCATTCAGAGTTCACTTTTATCTAGGCCTCAGTTATCTACAGGATTTAGTTCATCAACTTTTCCAACTTGCAAAGACCAATTTCCTGCTCCGGTTCTCCCTCCCTGTAATCTAAATAGACAAGCCTAGAGTTCAGCCCCAGTTCCAGCCTTTAGCATTATTTACCCCGTTACAATGGTCACTCCCCCTTCTGCCTTAAAATAGTAATTGTAATAGAGAGCCATTGAGAAAAGCATAAATTAGTCCAATGAATCTCTTTAAAGTAATCTGTACTGTGTGAGGCATGCCTTGAAAGATAATATTATTATTCAAAATCACATAATATGGCACTATAAACTTGTGCTTTCCTAACTTTGGATAGTTCAAACAAATCCCAGTTGAGAAGCCATTTTACTGTATTATTATTACAGCAGCAAAAGACCTGTTCACATTGGAGTGTCTGGAATGCCAGAGTCTACAACAGGCGGAGAACCGGGCCCTAAACTGCTGAAGGTTAATCTATTTAGTGTCTGTCTTTTGTATATCTAACTCCTGTTGGTCAGTGGTGACAAGCCTCACAAAGAACAATGCCAGCGGGAATAATAGCCCGCCCGTCTCTCTGCTGAAGACTAAAAGTCTGTTGCCGTTGACAATCAGCCCTGCCTAAGCTAGATAAAGTACTGAACATGCTTTGGAATGAGCAACAGCAGAACTGCCCAAGAGGCCATCACCCTAGGTTGGGCTAAGAATGGTTGATTTGACCACGTATATTAACACAAACAGAAAGAGTTGTACTGAAATAAATTCTTCCCAATGGCCAGAGCTCAGACCACATGGAATTAGCATGTTTCTATATATTGACATTATGGAAGTTCAGGCCTGAGGCTTAGGGGTGCTGAGCACACACATTGGCTTTAACTAGAATTGTGTCAGACCCTTAATCAAACACTGGTTGACCAAATGTGAAGATGCAGTAATGAAAGTAGAAGGTACAAAACACTTGACGTGGTGTGCCTATGACACGTCACATGCTATTTCTGCAAGGAACTGTTCTCTTGTCTTCTTGAGGGACTAGTTAGTGACACTTGTCAACAGGAGAGGAAGGTTAATACACAGAACTGGGATGAGTGAGGGATTTTTTTGTGGATGGGACAAGACAGAGTAGGGGGAAACTTCCCCAATCCCAGAAAGCAAAAGGCTATTTCACAAAGTGTTTGGCCATGAAACGTACCATAAGCCTCTGGACTTAATAGAAAATGTATTAATGAGATCACACTGATCCTACTAACTGGATAATTCCGGACAGTTAAACCCATCAAAGGCAGTCACTTTATTTATTAATCCCCCAAAAGCAGAAGATTCAGCCAGCCTGTCAAAAGACCACAGTGAAAAGTCAGTTTGTTTAGTCTAATTATGAGCGGGCCAAGCCGAAACAGAAGAGAAACAAAACAGATCTTTGTGCTGTTTAATGTGCTGCTCCCAAAGACACCACATAACACTGCATTTGGGAAAGTGGCGGGACTGTCTTAGTTACTCAGTGGGGTCAGAAAGAGTACTTACCAATAGGTCACGCTAACTACAAGCTTCAAGCTGTGATAGTTAGGGGAGCGTGGCACATAGTCTTCCCCAAATGGTAGCCATTATTTAGTTTTGTCCAATCTGCAAGGTGAAGGCTATGTCAAGTTCAAAACAACATTTCACATGCGTCAGCCAGTTAAAAGTTCCATGGCCAAACCCAATTATTCCACCACTTTGATGACCTTGCACGTTCAGCTTTTTGCCATTACAACACTAAGTTTCTCCTACTGGGATTTCACCTGCCTGGTTTTGTACCATTCAATAAAGTAAGTTCAACCAGTGTGTCAACAGGCCATGTGGAGTTCAGGCAACACCTTGCTGCCCTCAGCTAGTAATTACAACTTCTTCCAAAACACACAGATTAAATGCTATTTTCAGCTCTTAGCAACCTTACGAGGCCATGGTAACACATCTTACCTCCTCCCACTTCTACTTCAGGAATCAATTCACTTTAAGTGGTCAAGTGGAGTAATTTTCTCTGCAGCTTTAACAAATTGTTATGCCTCATGCTGTAGCAGAGAGCAAAAACTCATTTGTATTTTCTGATTAACGCTGCTTAATTAATCCCATTCCCTCGCGCCAAAAATTAATCTGTTTTTAAAGAGCGGTAATCTTCTTTCTAAAAGTAAAATTGGCCCTGGATTTAACCATGATTTTCACCTGTTTGGGGTTCAATAAAGGCAAGTTCAGCCAGCGTACCAAGGGACTATGCAGAGGTCAGGCTAACACCTCAGCCATCAGCAGGTTAATTATAATTTCATTCACACACACACACACACACACACACACACTCTCCATGCTTGTTTCAACTCTAAATGACCTCACCTGCTTAATTTTTTTTTGTCTATGTGGAGTAAATTTCTGTCAACAAAGCTGCAAGGCCAAGTAGAGTTCATGGTAACAATTCACATTTTTTTAACAGGTTTCCCAGAACTAAATCCTAACCTTAAACACCAAACATTCCTTAGAATATACAGGAGCTTTAAGAGAATAAAAATATAAATCCATACCACCTTCCCCTAGCATTGAAAATAATAGTGCATCTGTACAATGCCTCCTGGGATGATTTCTACAGGCTACAGTTGTAAGTCAGTCAGCTCGGAGCACCTCATCTGTTGGATATTTATCTCTTGCTTAATTGCAAGAACAAAAACTTCTTTCTACACCTGATGTATGCTGCTTTTTGAAATCATTATAATGGTGGTTCTTGGCATCATAAATTACACCTGTACTTTTTATAGGGCAAAGCAATGTGTGAATCTTAAATTTCATTCTGGCATTCTACTTTCACAGGGATTTACTTCTGTTGTGGTGCTGAATACTGCCAATATGATACGTCACCTTCCTTTGTTATTGTCCTTGGGAGTCTGCATTCAGCATCCAAGGTTCCTCTGTATAAAGGGTTCGGAGGAAGGATGATAGAAATGAGCATTCAAATACCACCTAGTTTGATACCAACAGAAAGTAGTTAAGAAGGTTAGGACTATAACAGGGTTTAAAAGAGAACTGGATAAATTCATCGAGGTTAAGTCCATTAATGGCTATTAGCCAGGATGGGTAAGGAATGGTGTCCCTAGCCTCTGTCTGTCAGAGGGTGGTGATGGATGGCAGGAGAGAGATGACTTGATCATTACCTGTTAGGTTCACTGCCTCTGGGGCACCTGGCATTGGCCATTGTCAGCAGACAGGATACTGGGCTGGATGGACCTTTGGTCTGACCCAGTACGGACATTCTTATGTTCTTATGTACATCTATTGGCCATTTAATGGCTCATATGAAATGAGCTGGGGTCTCAGGCCAGTTCCTCGCAGACAGGAATGCAAAAACCTCCTGCATAATTTCCATCATGCTCGGAGTTTTAGAGCAAAGGGACCATGGAAACGGAACCACCTTCTCACTCTGGACCTGATCCAAATCTCTGAAGTCAATAGCGAGGCTCCCGCTGACTGAAATGGGGTTTGAATCAGGCCTTTTTGAGGGGCTCTCTTCAGAGCAAGGTGGTGACTGTCTAGAGTTAAACTTGCATTGCCACTGCCCATGCTATACTTGTTCTTTATACAGAGGATTTTGGTCTCTAGGACAGTCAATAAAGACATGAAAATGACTTAAAAACACAATTTAAGCCAAAATATTGTCCTCTGCAAACAGAGATGCAGTCATGGTCTTGCTATCTGTAAATTAAAGTGACCAAGACTTATTTATATAAGAAATTATTAATCAGTAGTTACACAAAGACTTGTATTAAAAATGTCGGCTCAAAGATCCTCTCACAAATAGCAGTGAATGAACATGTGAAAAATTCCTACTTCCTCATTCCCGCATTGTGCCAACTTTCTTCCATTTCTGTCCAATCACCTTTGACAATTTGACATTACAGATTCCACAGTATTTATTTCCTCTTCAGAGGATTCTTCTGAGTGGAAATGGAGGATGGTGCGGTGACCCTTTTAACTTTCAAACAGCAACCGCAGGATCATGCCTGTGGCTTGTCAGTACGCTGCCAAGTCACATAACGTTTTTGGGTTATGTAATACTATGAGGTGATTCTCGCAATATTATTCTAAATGGGAGAACTAACAGGCATGAAAAATGAATGTACAATTGTTGTCTTGTATAAAGGAGCTTGATCTAATGATTAGAATAGGGGATTGGGATTTAGGCTTCCTGGGTATCATTCTTGGCTCTGCCACCGATTCATTATGTGATCTAGAGCAATTCACTTACATTTTCTGGGCATCAGCCTACCCCTCTGCAAAATGGGTATGATAATACAGTACTTATTTATCTGAAAAGTGTTTTGTGAGGCTTAATATTTGTACAGCATTACTGCAAGTACAAGGGATTATTACTATTGTAATCTATGGCGATAAGCATATAACAAGCCAAACTTTTAAACAGGCTAAATAGCCGTTACACAACCAAGTTATAGATCTTCCAAAATAAATTAAAAATATTCAGTATATAGCTCTCTAAGCCAAAAAGCAAATTGACGGTACTAAGTTACACAAAATCAACTCCATCAAGGAATTCCAGTGTCATCTCAAACCATGAGAACACCAGAATAACCCTACTGAATAATTTCCGTGCACGTCAGGCAGGACATCCATTATTCCCTATAGCGTACCTGTGCAGTGCCAGCATCATAGTCTAACAATTTGCAGGATTCATTACTCTTTTGACTTACCAAGGCATTTTACAAATAAATAGAATGTAATGTCATTGAAAACTGGTAAATAATGTACCTTCTACGAAGCTCAAAAATTGTAGTCCATATCAGTAAATAGACTGTCATCCACTGCAGGGTTAAACTGTCTCCCAGTGTTTTCTGTGGGTTTCAACATGGGGTGGAAGGTGACAACTAGGGGTGTGCAATTGGTGATTTTTTTTTTTTATTATTCTGTATTGAAGCAGGTTCTCTTGGGATAGCTGGATGGCCCATTCCATGATGCGATCTACTTCTCTGGTGGAGTGTCTTGTTTGGTGAACGAGATTTTAAGTGTGTTAGGTGTGTATCCTGGACTTTTTCCTCAGCGCATATTCTGTGATAGCTGAGTGCCTGGGCTGTAGATTTGTCCTCACCCACAACTATTTCACATTTGGGGACCATGTATACCTTCAAGTCAGCGGCACTGCTATAGGTACCCGCATGGCCCCACAGTATGCCAACACTTTTATGGCTGACTTAGAACAACACTTCCTCAGCTCTTGTACCCTAATGCCCCTGCTCTACTTGCGCTACATTGATGACATCATCATCTGGACCCATGGAAAAGAAGCCCTTCAGGAATTCCACCATGATTTCAACAATTTCCATCCCACCATCAACCTCAGCCTGGACCCGTCCACACAAGAGCTCCACTTCCTGGACACTACAGTGCTAATAAGTGATGGTCACATAAACACCACCCTATATCGGAAACCTGCTGACCACTATACTTACCTATATGCCTCCAGCTTTCATCCAGAACACATCACACGATTCATTGTCTACAGCCAAGCTCTAAGATACAACTGCATCTGCTCCAATCCCTCAAACAGAGACAAACACCTACAAGATCTCTATCAAGCATTCTTAAAACTACAATACCCACCTGCTGAAGTGAAGAAACAGATTGACAGAGCCAGAAGAATACCCAGAAGTCACCTACTCCAGGACAGGCCCAACAAAGAAAGTAACAGAACGCCACTAGCCGTCCCCTTCAGCCCCCAACTAAAACCTCTCCAGCACATCATCAAGGATCTACAACCTATCCTGAAGGACGATCTCTCACTCTCACAGATCTTGGGAGACAGGCCAGTCCTCGGTTACAGACAGCCCCCCAACCTGAAGCAAATACTCACCAGCAACCACACACCAAAAACACTAACCCAGGAACCTATCCTTGCAACAAAGCCCGTTGCCAACTCTGTCCACATATCTATTCAAAGGACACCATCATAGGACCTAATCGCATCAACCACATCATCAGAGGCTTGTTCACCTGCACATCTACCAATGTGATATATGCCATCATGTGCCAGCAATGCCCCTCTGCCATATACATTGGCCAAACTGGACAGTCTCTACGCAAAAGAATAAATGGACACAAATCAGACATCAAGAATTATAACATTCAAAAACCAGTCGGAGAACACTTCAACCTCCCTCGTCAATCAATTACGGACCTAAAAGTTGCAATTCTCCAACAAAAAAACTTCAAAAACAGACTCCAACGAGAAACTGCAGAATTGGAATTAATTTGCAAACTGGACACCATTAAATTAGGCTTGAATAAAGACTGAGAGTGGATGCGTCATTACACAAAGTAAAAGCTATTTCCCCATGCTAATTTTTCCCCTACTGTTACCCACGCCTTCTTGTCAACTGTTGGAAATGGGCCATCCTGATTATCACTACAAAAGTTTTTTTCTCCTGCTGATAATAGCCCACTTTAATTGATTAGTCTTGTTATAGTTGGTATGGCAACACCCATTTTTTCATGTTCTCTATGTACATATATCTTCCTACTGTATTTTCCTCTACATGCATCCGATGAAGTGGGTTTTAGCCCATGAAAGCTTATGCCCAAATAAATTTGTTAGTCTCTAAGGTGCCACAAGTACTCTTCGTTCTTTTTGCTGATACAGACTAACACGGCTACCACTCTGAGATTTTTTGGTGTGTCTGAGGTGGCTACTGGTGGGTTATCAAACAGTTATAACCCATACTTGATGGGGACACATCTGGAAAGAAATCTTTCCTGAACTCCATCTTCTGGCCTTCAAACAACACTTCCATCCTAATGAACAGAAGCAAGCTCTCCACAGCCCACAACTCAAAGTGGCACCAGACCCTGTCAGAACAGATGCAAAATTTGCAGACATATCTCTACCACTATGATGATCAGTACCCCCACAACACACCTTTCAAGATCCACAGGTCCTACAAATGCCTATCGCATGTGGTGTATCTCATCCAGTGCATCCAATGCCCCAACAAAAACTATGTGGGTGAAACCGGACAATCACTACGCTCTCAAACGAACTCGCACAGAAAAACGATAAAAGCCAAACACTGTTACCCATGGGCCAATACTCTTCACAAAGCGATCACTCCATATCTGACCTCTCAGTCCCTTACTTACAGTAAAACTGCACAGCACCTTCAAAAGACAAGCCTGAAAACTTAAATTCATAACTCTGCTAGACACTAAAAATCATGGACTTAACAGAGACACTGTTTTTTTGCCTCACTATAACAATTTGTAACCTAACCATCCTTTGTCTTACGACTGCAAAGGTGTCAATTGCAGTCATTTTCAGAGGTCTCCTGGAATGTGTCAACCCTTTATGCTTAACAAACTGTTCTACAGACCCTGATTATCTTTTCCAGATCTGAAGAATACCTCTGTGAAGCTTGCAAGCTTCTCTCTTTAACCAATAGAAGTTGATCCAATAAAAGATATTACCTCACTCACTTTGTCTTGCCCATGTGTTGTTATTGGAACATCTCTATGCAAGGAATAAGTGTTGTTCCTGGATAAACTTTTTTTTTTTTTTAATTGTTGTAAATGTGAAAACAATTTACAGTACAGAAATTTACTTTTTTCAAAAAATGATGCAGGCAAAAAAAAAATCCCATCTGATTCAGATACTACTCTGTAAATGCTTCTCCCTCTCTTCCTCATAAACACACACTTCGGTTCTTTACTTGCAAATGCAATTAGATACAGAATGAAGCAGAAAAAAAACAGACTTCTAAGGCCTGGAGCCATGGACTCCTTTCATCTGTTTTAACCTGAAATCTCTGCAACGCCTCAATTTAAAACTGATACTAGTTTTTGTGAGGCACTTTGACAATAATTATGTATGATATATATTTGTGAAGCACCAGTAAAATAGTACTATATGAGGCAAAAATACAAACAGTCTCTGCCCCAGTGTCTTTACAGTCTAGAAGACAACCATGGAAAGTGAAGACATCCTGGAAGGCCCAAGGGAAGACAGTAAATATGATAAATATATATGTATTCAGATAACTGAGAATGTATGGCATTGCTGAAAAGTTTAAATGGAAAGTTATTCAGTTAAGTACATATCTGACATTCACAGATTTTAATGTCAGAAGGATTATTATATCATTTAATCTGACATCCTGTATAATACAGGCCATAAAATTCCATTCAGTTATTCCTGTACTGAGCCCACTAACTCGTATTTGACTAAAGCATATCTTCCAGAAACACGTCCAGTTTGGACTTGAAGACTTCAAGAAATGGAGCATCTACCAATACTAACAGCCACAATTATAAAAGTGTTTTTCATCCATAAATCTCAAAGGCCTTTACACGTTATCCCCATTCTATAGCTGGGGAAACTGAAGCAAATATATATGAACAATGTTAGACTCATATGTATGTTTATTCGTATATACATTCTTAATGATTTTTAACACAATACTCTCTTAGTTCTGTGAACGTCACGAGGAACAACGAATACTGCTTCAAGAAACAGAGAGGTAACTAAAGCTCCAAGTCTGCAATAGAGTCTGCCTATTAAGCCAACTGGACTCCATGCAGGTGCAAGATCTGGCTGTCCATGCAGATCTGACTGCGGAATCAGGGTCTCAGCTTTTTACTATAACACCACTCTGCACCTTTACAACACCTCTTGTCTAAGGCTCTCCAAACTCACCTAGATAGCACTTCCTGCTTGTCAATCTGATTTTGGCTCCCAAATACCTATATCCCTTTTGAAAATGAGCCATAGGTTCCTAAATCAGTTATGAGTTGCAATTCTGAGCACAGCAATGCCTACATACCTTTAAAACCTGGGTCTAAGCGTTAAAATCTTTGTCATTGACAGGGGATGGATCACTTGATGATTGTCTGTTCTGTTCATTCCCCCTGAAGCACCTGGCATTGACCACAGGATACTGGGTTGGATGTACCATTGGTCTGACCCAGTATGGCCATTCTTATGTTATAGCTAATTAAGTATTTTATTCGTTTTACAGATGGGCAAATGGACAGAGATCTTGTCTACCACTCTTGCTAGTAACAGCAGAAACTATTGTATACGCTGGCTGCTGGTGTTAACTCGAGTGGCTTGCGCGCCCCTGAACTAAATCACTGACTGAGCTAATATGAAGTTATTTAAAATTATTTTTATCCCCTTCAACACCTTTGCATTATCTTGAACTAGAAACAAACAGATGATGTGATATGACTAGGTTCTAAACCATTATTAGCTACCATTCTAAGCACGTCCTCAAATAGTCAGGTCTTGAAATGCACTACATCGTGCAAGTGTTACTAGTTCCTTTTCATCTCCATCTTTCATGATCTTACTTTTTCACTGACAGACTCATGGTTTCCAAATCACACCAGCAGACAAGTAAGATAATGGCTGGGTTATGTGCTATGTACAGCGATGTCTTAGCTGACATCTTAAATAAATGAAGTATCATTTATCAAAATTATATGATTAATCGCAAAGCTCTTCAACTGAAGCTATCTAATGATGATGCCGGGAACCCATGAAATACAGTTCAGGTTGCGGAAAGCCTTAATGAAATCTGCTGAGTAATACCTGTAGTTGAGCAGTTCACAATCTGAGCAAAAGGGTGTTATGTTGAGTTTTTTTATACTCGAAAATATAGTTCATTCAGAAGTGTACCAGAACCCTACCAGAACCAAGCCTTCTAGTCAGTATGAAAAACACTGGATAACCACTCCACAGCTATACCCCGACAATTTAAATTTACAAACAGCTCAATGCCGTTGATGGTACGTTTACTGTATTAATTATAACAATGCCAACAGACTTTCTAGTTAATACATTTTAGAAACGTCACATACTATTTCTTCCATGCTCGTGTTATCTCCTTCTTGGCTTCTCTCTGTCTTCTCTCTCATTTCTTTTGTCCCATAGATCATGATTATCTTCTGTGCTGTTTTCAGTCAGTTCCCTCTTTTCCTACATTGCACGTTTTCTCTCTCTTCTCCTCTATTTTATGTCACTCTCTCATTCTCCCCCCAAAAAATTTGCCTCAATTCTTTAATGCTTGTTTTCTAAATTTCAACCACTCCCTGTTTCTCCAGAGTATTTGCTCCCATCTGCTCCCCACACCACTCAGTCCCTCCCCCATCCTGCTAGCAAAGAACAGCCGCTTCAGCTGGTCTGCTTCCTGACTCCTAAGGAAAGAGAACAGGAGTCCTTGTGGCACCTTAGAGGCTAACAAATTTATTTGAGCATAAGCTTTCGTGGGCTACGGCCCACTTCATCGGATGCATGCAGTGGAAAATACAGTAGGAAGATATCTATCTATATCTATCTATATATAGATATATATATCTTCCTACTGTATTGTGTGTGTATACCATACACACTATAACGAGAGTGATCAGTTAAGGTGAGCTATTATCAGTAGAAAGAGTAGCTCTGTTTGGGCCACTGGGCTCCTAGCTCGTTCCTGTTTTTCACTGAAGGGGGCCAAAGGACAGCCAGCCTGCTCTCCTGCTCCGCCTGAACATTTATCCTGCCACTAGATCGCCAGTATTATTTTCTAACCCATTCTTTATACATTCTAACTTTTTCTTTGCTTTCTGAGCATTCCTGCATAATGATCAGAGGACTGTTTTGTACTGTCAAAAATGGTGCCCAGATCTTTTTCCTGAGTTGTCATGACCACTATCACCATCTCATAACATTTTACAGACAGGGAAACTGAGGCACAAGTAAGGTTGCCTGACTCTTCTCAGGCCACTCAGAATTTTCTCAGAATGTCAGTGGAACACCCTGGAGTAGAAGCCAGCAGGGTCTGCCACCTAGTGTTGTGCTCAGACCACTAGATCATATCCAGAATAGCGCATCATCTCCTTTTATCACTGAACGGTGGAAACCATCTTGGTGGAGATTTTACTTCTGAAAGCTGAAAACAATTTAACAATATATTACCGGATGGTGGAAACCACGACTCAGAAACAATGGCAACAGGTACTATGTGAAAACCGAAGACAAACACACCCTTCAGTTTCACTTTATGAACTACTCTAAAGGGATCTCCAGCAAACTGCTTGTTGCACAGGGAATATGAAACTAAAAGCCAACCCTGTGTATTCCTGGCAATGGGTTACTGTCCACAGGCAGTACTTAGGAGATATTCCTCTGTGTATAGTGCTCCTACTCTAATGTACTGTTGTTACCCACAAATTGCACCAAGCTCACTGAATTACATGTGAGGCACAGCGATTCTGCTGTGAAGGTGAAGAACACATGACTATTTTGAACCAAGTATTTATTTGGATTATTTCAGTGCCTGTTTTAAAGGCCTTGAAAATGCCAGAATTTCTATCGCCTTCCCAGGCAGGTGCAAACCTAGCCTTCCCTTTAAGGCATTCTAACAGATTAGCACTGGGGATAACCTGTGGAATATTTGGTTTCCACTCACATCAGATAAGTTACTGAACGGGTCCTGTTCAGAGTTTTGGCATTGGGAGCGAAGACGACTGTAGTTTGGTATCAATCCTAACAGTCGGAGATACCTTCAAGGCAGAATTTCTTGTTTTGAAATGGGGAATCTTTGGCCTTTTCCTTTCCTTTGTCTGAACGTGTCAGTTGGCAGGGCCATAGTTTTCTGATCATATTAGTCTTACTCCAAAATGACAACATGAAAAACATGCTTCCGAGTATCGCCTTCGGTTTTACATCTTTACTAACCAATGACTGAGAATGACGATAGAACGCTTTGCTCTCACACTGCACAGGCCACCGGAGGATCTCAAAGAGTTTAAGTCAGTCCTGCAAAAGTCTACTTGGACATTTGTCTGGAGCACATAATTCCTTTTATCAGGAGGGTAAAGCAGTGTTCATTATAGCACCAATGTGGGTATGGGAAGGGTAGGTAAACAGTTTGTGTATGGCTGGTAAATGTTTAGGACAGTTTTGCAATGCTGGATTAATTAAGGCTCATGACCACCTTGCAAGATGGGTAAACAGCCAGAGAAAAGGTTAAATGACGTTCCCAATGTAACTCTGCCAGTCAGTGGTTAAGTCCGAACAGGCTATGCTATTAACACTATTCTGGAGGTGGGAATGGGGGCTTGATATTCCTACTTGAAAAAGTTTAAAACCTCAGACCTATTTTATATTCTATTACAGTTACTGCAGACAAAGGGACTGTCTATGAACCGTTGGCATAGCCTCTCCAGCCCAATAAACTGAGATGAGGGGAAAGCGGTGCAATTTGACCCTTCCCCAGCCCACTCCTGCCACAACACTGGGGTATAGAGATGCAGTGACAGAAGTCGTTATTAGTATGTATATTTTTCACAAAACTCTTGATTTCAAAGTGCTCTGAGTTCCTCGAATGAAAGGATTTCTAGAAGAGTATCTGTAAAATAGTAAGACCATTTAGCTTTCCTTGCTTAGAGGATGATATTTGGTGTGATACACAATGACTCACATTCCTGGATGTTATATGGCGTGATCTCTCTCTGTTCAAATGGCCAGTCATTTTGGAAAGTGTATTAGGAAGTCTATAGCCCTTTATTCTAAGAAACTCATGCTACAGCGAACCAGTCCATTGAAAGTGGGCTGAATGTTGAAATATCTGAAATGTTTGGTCTTTGGGTGAAGATGGCTACCATCTTGTCTTACAGAATTGTGGCTAGGGTGAATATTCCTCTGACTCGGAGAAGGATGATTAAGATAATTTTTCTGATTGCCAGGAACAGCAAGTGTCTAATATCAGGAAACTAGGATTGAAAACAAAAATAACCAAGAATGACCTGCCCAGCAGGGAAATACCATGACATACTGACTGGAGAATTTTCTTCCTTCTCTTGGTACCCACCCCAAAGATAACAATGGAATACAAAGTCTGTTGATGGCATGGAGAAGGAATGCAGCTGAAACTCAATTGCTGTGATTGGTGCATTAGACATGCAGAGATAAAATGTGCTAAAAAGGAACATTTCATTGTCTTGCTCTAGAAAGCTGGTGCAGAACTTCTTGCTGTGAATTAGTCAGATGACTGTGACAGAATTCTGCTGATTTAACAGGCACTTGGAAAACGAAATTTCTGGGGAAGTTTCCGTCCTATAAACACTGAGTTCCATCAAGAATTAGAATTCCTCTGCTTGCTATTATAACTTATTTCTCATTTTCATGCCAACTTGCATAACCGAGGAAGAGTGGTCCCGCAGTTCAAGCAGGGAGCAGAGAAGTCAGGATGCCTGGGTTCTGTTTCTAATTGAGTCACTGACTCGGTTGAGTGAGAAAATCACAACCTTTTTGTGCCTCAGTTTACCATCTGTACCACAGAGTCAGTGATGCAGTACCTCTCTCAATGGGATAGAGGGTGTTGCAAGACTTAACTAATGAAAGTGTTATGAAATCTTCCGATAAAGGTGCTAATAATGTTTGTTACCGTTTGAACACAAGTAAAATAGGGGTCACAAAGAAGTAGGAGAGAGACATTGTTGAAACTGAGCATTTAAACTTTTGACTCCTGAAATTTGATTTGGTCACTCAGATGGATAAAAACTGTCTGCGCCTTGGAACCCAGAGACTGGAACTTGACAGCCACAGCACATGTGATGACTGGGGATCCAGAATGGCGCCAAGCAGAAGCTGTGAGAAAGCAGACCAGATGTCTGCTCTGACACTGTCACCCATCCAAGAGAGGCTCTGCTGAGTGGCGTGGAAGGCAGCCAGGTGAAGAAACAAAGGATGCCTGCTTGTTTTTTTGTTATTTAATATGTGGGCTTAGCATTCACCCTATATTTGTTCCTTTTCTCTTCACTGATAGCTACCTCATGTCCCTCCCATTTCCCTTAATAGGGACACACACTGTGCTCCACGATACACACAACAAGAGTTTGGGAAATTAAGTTCCTCGGCCATTAATGCAATGCACCATCATTGCATCAGTCTGGTACTGAATTCCTTACGAGGACATCCTATTCCAAAATATAATGGCCCTTAAATGCGCCAGATGAGAGCATGTTAAGGGGTTGATCTTTTGAAACTCTCCCGTTCCCCTCATAATTTATTGATGAAAGGATTCCTCCCTGGTTAGGTAATATCCCTCCAGATGAAAGCCTGGCTAAGTTTCTCTTCTTTCTACCATCTTCAGTAACTTACACCTCCTCTCTAACGGCCCCCTGATGAAAAATTCACTACTCTACAGGCTGCAATGCCAGTAATACTGCCAGGGGATTATATTCCTTTTTACCTGTTCAGCTTAATCAGGTTACAGCTCAAGCCTACCAACAAAGCATGGCCTCACGCCTCAACTCTAGGACCTCAACCCACTTTGAACATACAACTTCTGCAAACGCTGCACAGTTATGGGGATGCCTACAACAAAGCCTGACCCACAGCACCCTGGGATGAGTACAAGGCAAAGCTTCAGGTTAAAAGGACCCCTTTGTTCTCCCCGCATTGACACAATGCGCAAATCACATTTGCGCTTTGACATCGAGCCTTTTTTAACAGAACAGGATAGAGTTGGCTAATGCTTGGAGCAGAGGAGTGGAAGCTAAGGCTGTAGCGTTCTAGTCCTTGCTCTGCCCTGAACAAGGCACCGCTGTCTAGTTGGTAAAATCGGAATATTACTTCCCTCCTCACCAGCCAGGAGGAGACGTTTATATTTGCAATGTTGTATGAGAATCTTGCATGGATGGTGGTACAGAAGTGTTATTAATTAGCTAGTACATTTCGTACCCGTCAGCCAGAGTTTATTCACCTCTGGGTGAAATTTGCCTTCTGCAGGGAACCCCAGGCCTACACCACCTGAGTCCTAAAACCATGTCTGAAGAGGTGCATAGGACTTGCGCCATCCCTCTGCATGGGAGTAAATTTTAGCCCTCGTTGAAGAAACTGCATTTGAGAGACTACTTTTTAATAACAGTTAAAGAGAACATTCAGCATGCAGCTCATTACCCAATTTCAGTTTTGACTATGTGGCGTGCAACAAATCTGTCTGCAACACAATACATTTTCTTAAAAAGTATTTAAAAAAAGACTGAAAATACACATTGTCAATTAATATTAACTGAAGGAACCGGTGTAGCCACTCTACTTAAGAATGCAAGTAACGTAGACTGATGGTGCAGCATGTGTGCCACACACCCAATGATGCCATTTATCCTAAAAGCGTACCTCGAGGTTACAAAGTATGTTAATCCTGAACTTGGGAACCTATACTCCATCTGATTACATGAGTTAAATGATTCACCTGCGTTAGTTTTCATATTTTGCTGGCTCTGTCAGCTGTTTCCTGTTCTTGTTGATGTTGCGATTGGTAGTCCCAATACTTTGCTCTTGGCTTACCCTAACCAAGTGACCAATGCAGGTTAAATTTTCTAAACCCTGATCTGTGGAAACACTGATAACTCCTGGAGCCAAATTTATTCCTGAAGTAACTCCACTGTAAAGCCCATTGTAAAGTCAAAAGAATATTAACTACCAAAAGGAACCTTTGTGGATTGTATAATCAGCTAACTGGGAGAAGATCTGAAGGCAAAATTCCAAAGGCTGAGATCTTGACACCTCTGCAAATTGCCTTTGTTGTAAGGAAGGTGCTGAAATGCTCCATAATTCATACTACAAACCGATCAAGGAAAAGATGACAGACAAGACAGACTTGCTGAATACACTGAAAATCCAAAGCTTGGAAATGTAGAAGCTTAATTAATTTCAGCAGGCGAATATGGCTTCAGGGATTCTGAAACGATTATTAGTAAACCAATGTTTCTCAACGTTTTCAATTTGGTGTCCCCTTACTCAAAGTCCAAAATTTTCACGACGCTCTTACATTTACTGTAAAAGTAAGAGTAAAAAAATATCTATCAATGATAAGCCTATATAATTTGTGCATGTATGTTTCTGTTTCAAGCGGCTGACAGAGAACACTTGACCTTGATGGGTAAGAGTGTAACAGGGAGCAGGAGAGCGAGACAGTCTTCACTTTAGATTGTAATAAAATATTTAATGCCTGATGACTCCCTGACTGCCCTTCCATGACCACCTGAGGATTGTGACCCACCAGGTTAGAAACCCTGGAACAAACAACACATTTATTCCTATTACATTATTATTAGCATTGCATTACATTGCATAAAGTTTTGCATTTCATCCAAGAACCACAAAGCACTTTTCAAATTTGCATTAAGTCTCACCCTCTTGTAAGGTCCCATTTTACAGCTGGGAAAAATAAGTAACAGAGAGGTTAAGTGAGTTGGCCAAGGATATCGTGATTCTGTGGCAGACCAGGACACTCCTGACTTCCAGAGCCTTCCTTGATAATTGTTGAATTTTCTATCACCCCAACATACACATCAGTGGCATGGTTCAAAACTAGGTTCAAGAAGTTCATCTTCCTCCATGGTGTCTTACATTGTTCATATGTGCTTTATGGGTTTGTGCTCCTGGAGGTCTCCAGGCTGTTTCTGCTGTCGGAGTTAATCAGGGATGTTGTCTACTTATTGTAAATCACATCTTTAGTTAATTTCTGTTAAAATGCCCAGAGGTGATTAATAATAACGATCAGGATTCCCCACAGAAGGCGACATTCTCAGAAAAATAAAGTGCTTCAGAAATGTGAGGAATGCTGCATATGGACCAAGTGGTGAAGAAGTAATGACTTAAATGAAGGAATCACATCTGGCTTAGTTTAGCCTAAAGCCATAACCAAACCACAGTCTCCTCAACAGTACTGGCACTGCTTTTGTGAAAAATCACACAATTATGAGACGACAGTTCAGAGTCTTGGCGGCAGGGAGTGAATATCACTTGATTAGGTGTCAAGCAAAACCTTCCTCACTGAAACAAATCTGATGATGATAACTCTGATCCCGGAGGAACGTGGTCATATCATGTAACTGAATGGCTTAAGTAGGGACGCATGTATTTAATGTGTCCCTGGAGAAACAGGCTAAGATGCACTGGCAGAGTGCCACAGTTAATCTACAGCATGCCGATGATCTGGTGATGGAAGAGATCATGCTCTGTACCCCACCGTTCTCAACAACTATGGCAAAGTATTCTCACAGTCACTATCCCTTTAGAGTTAGCAGTAAGTAGCATGCGGGAATCTGCAACTATTGGGCCTGATGCAGAGATGAGCTGAGTGCCCACAACTCCCATCGGCTTCAGTTCATTCACTAACACATAATTGAATCAGCACTCGATTCTATGGCACTGAAGCCAATGGAAGCTACAGGTACCCAGGTCCAGCATTGGAATAAGGATGATAAACACCATCCAATTTTTATTTAAAGAACAAAAGCAGTGACTTGAAAGATCAGACCGAGTCGGCTGAGGGATACACGTTAATAACGCTATTCAAGACACTTGGCAGCAATGTCTTTTATGCTCCACTAACACCTCTTCCAAGAGAAACTGCTTTCTGTTACCACCAGCCTTGCTTTGTAGTGATGCTGTTCATCATTCCACAGGGGCAACACGCAAGACAAAACAGTATTTAATCTGTTCTTGACAAATTTTATGTGAATAAAATAACTACAAAATAGACCAAATATGGTATTAAAGACTACAGTCAATGTAAGTATATTTTTTAAGTGCGAGAAAATCTGCCTGACTGCTGGAATTATAAAACGGTGAAAAAGAAATAGGTGGGGTGGAAATTTAACTTCAAAATAATTGCACAAAATGTATTTTTCATTCATCTATGAACATATGAATGGCCATACTGGGTCAGACCAATGGTCCATCTAGTCCAGTATCATGTCTCTGGCAATGGCCAGTACCAAAGCTTCAGGGGGAATGTACAAAACAGGGCAGTTTGTGTGATCTACCGCTGTCTTCCCCTCCAGTCTTCTGGCAGTCAGTGGTTTAGGGTCACCCCGAGCATGGGGTTGCATCCCTGGCCATCTTGGCTAATAGCCATTGATGGACCTATCCTCCGTGAACTTCTCTAGTTCTTTTTTGAACGCTGTTCAAAATGAAATTTCAAAGATCGTTCATTCCCCCGGAACAGAGCCCAGTTAAGTTGCCTGTTACTTTTAAAATAAAACACTATTGTGAGGTTGCTTATTTCATTTTAAAACCAGCATGTGAGGAAAACTCAACATTTACTTTATTTTTTAATACTAAATTCCACATGGGAATTTTGAAGGCACTGAGCTCCCTCAACTCTTCATGAAGTCAAGTCCTCGTTAGTAATTCCGTTTCATTCTCACAGGTGTTTGGCTCATCACCAGGTTGGACCATGAGCAGCAAATACTGCCCCATCCTTCCTAAGCACAGGGCCTCCGCTTGGAGTGGAGCTGGGGTGTTCCTGCTGCAAAAGGATGACGGCAAGATTTGGAGAATCAACCAGGGCTCCCTGCGCATTGGAACATCACATCAGTTCCCAGTGATGTGAATGAGAACCCTTCTATGGACTTCAGGTGAGCCTTGGGATCAGGCTGTAGATGGTAAGGGACAGTAAATCTGCCACTACACAGATCCACTATCTGCCCCTCCCCACCAAACCTCTTTGTATAGGGGAAAGCAAGCAGTCCAGTGGGTACTCCAAGCCCAGGCATTAAGTAGTGGCAGCAGGGTAGCTCTCCAACTCATGTCCTGGCTGCATGGCCTGTGCTTGGGGAAGGATTTAAGCCTCCGTGTTTGTGAAAAGGGGGTGCCAGATTAACAGCGCTTTTGTTTCTTCACAAAACAACTCAGAAGCCGCAGAAGCGGCCCAACCTCACCCTCAGCGATGCAGAAATGTAGGGCAGGGGACTACCTGTGAAGGGTGACGGGTCAGCTCACTCTACAGATCAGTTCAGCTGGGCGCCCTGCTGAGATTCTCAACAAAAGGGACAAGTAGCGGCCATTGCAATGATGGCTTTTAGGCAGGGCTTAATTTGTGCCGGGGCTGAGCCGGCACCTCTCGGCTTGGCAGTTCACAGCCCCGGCACTTCTGGGCTTGCTGCATCAGTTCTTTCATGCGTGTAAGAGATTCAAACCACTCTCACATCACGCAGCTGCCAGAGGAATATCCCTGGAGTGCTGCGCTGCTGCTTGCATGTGACGCTTGAGCCCCGCTGCCCCGGCACCCCTGGCTTAAGCCCCGACACCCCTTTTATCACAAATTAGGCACTGCTTTTATGGTGAGGACCATGACCTCTAGAACTAGGCTCTGACTACTAAGCAGGACACTGGACAAGCATCAGATGGTAATTCTCAATCTCTACTGACTGAAGCCAGATTTGGAACATCGTGCTAGAGCTGGGTTGTCAGAGCTGGTGGACATGCCAAAGAGCTGAATGCAGCCTCATCCTTTGTAGCATAATGTTCTTTTATTAAAAAATAATAATCTCACTTGTACAAAGTAAAGAGCCTATTACCCTTTGTAGTCTGCAACATTTGTACATGGAGCCTGTGTGAGCGTCAGTTTTGTTCGGTGTTATAACAAGTTTATGTACTGCTGTGTGCGGCTGACTCAGTTACAAAACTGGCCACACATCTTTTCAGTAACTCCCACAAAGTAGTTTTCAAATATACAGTGGAAAACACACAAAAAAAATTCACAGAAAAATGGTGGAATTAACGAGATTAGTGTTGAATTTCAGTGCTCACTTTGCTTATTGTCCCACCCTGTCATCTGTATGTTTTCTGAACCATCATCCGTATGTTTTCTATTTAAACTGTAAACTTTCCCAGGCAGCGATTGTGTATTTTTTAGCTCTGTGAAGCACCTAGCAAACTTTTGGTGCAACGATAGTTGTTGACGGTATTCAACTACCACCAACAATTAATCACACCTTAATCAAACCAGGAAGGTAAGTCAGAAATATAGTTTTAAAAGAGTCGATGGACATCCTCTTAGAGGTCACACTGAAGAGAATTTCCTCACTTCTAATATAGGGAGGAAGGGTGTTCTTTTCATAAATACTTACCTCTTCCTTAACACTAATCATCCATAGAATTCAAAGCTTTTTACCGAAGAGGGAGAGTATCATTATTCCCATTTTATAGATAGGGAAACAAAGGCACAGAGAAATAAAATAGCTTGCTCAAGATCACACGGCAAGTGGTGGATGCGCTAGGAACAGAATTCAGGTCTTCTGACTCTGTCCACTCCGCTAGTCCATGCTGACTGAAAAAGAACAAAGAACTGGGAAACCTGGATTCTATCCCCAGCCTTGTCAAAGATTCTGGGCCAACATTTTACTCACGAGAATAATCCCAGTTACAGAAATCTTGGACTTTCCCTCTCCACGATTTAGTCTCTATATCTGTAAAATGGGAATACTGCTACTTATCTACCACATAGGGCTGCCGGGAGGTTGCATTACTACACCTCTACCTCGATAGAACGCTGTCCTCGGGAGCCAAAAAATCTTACCGCGTGAAAGGTGAAACCGCGTTATATTGAACTTGCTTTGATCCGCCAGAATGCGCAGCCCCGCCCCCTCCCGAGCACTGCTTTACTGCGTTATATCCGAATTCGTGTTCTATCGGGTCGCGTTATATCAGGGTAGAGGTGTATTTGTAAAGCACTCAGAGATCCTCAGACAGAAGATGCTATAGAAAAGATACAATAGCAATGGTCATGGTTTTAATAGGACAATTGTCAAAACACTGCTTTATTTAAAGACAATCCCATGCCCTGAGTGGCGTAGGGAGATTCATTTTGTAACAGACGTGGGCAAACTATGTCCGGCGGGCCACATCTGGCCCGCAGGACCGTCCTGCCCGGCCCCTGAGCTCCTGGCTGGGGAGCCTAGTCCCCGGCCCCTCCCCTGTTGCTCCCCCCTTCCCCACAGCCAAGCTGCCGCGCAGGCCGCACTCTGGCCAGCCGCTCCCACTGGGAAGCTGGCTCGCGGCTGCGAGCTCCTGCTGCTGGTAAGGGGGCGGGGGGGGGTGTTGGGTAAGGGGTCGGGGGGATTGGGTAAGGGAGTGGGAGGTCCTGGGGGGCAGTCAGGGAGGAGAGGGCGGTTGGATGGGGTGGAGGTTCTGGGGTGGTGGTCAGGGGATGGGGAACAGCGAGGGTTGGGAGTGGGAGTCCCGGGGGGGGCCTGTCAGGGGGCGGGGATGTGGATGGGGTCGGGAGGGCAGTCAGGGGACAGGGAGCATGGGGGGGGGGTTGGGATTCCGGGGGGCAGTTAGGGCGGGGGGTCCCGGGAGGAGGTAGTCAGGGGATGAGGAGCAGAGGGTGGTTGGATACGGGGTGGGAGTCCCGGGGGGGCTGTCAGGGGACGGGTGTGTGGATAGGGGTCGGGACAGTCAGGGGACAGGGAGCAGGGGGGTTGGATAGAGGGCGGGGGTCCTGGGAGGGGGTGGTCAGGGGACAGGGAATAGGGGGGGTTGGATAGGGGGTGGGGTCCCGGGGGCGGTTAGGGGCGGAGGTCCTGGGAGGGGGCGCTCAGGGGACAAGGAGCAGGGGGGGTTGGATGGGTCAGGGATTCTGAGGGGGGCAGTCAGGGGCAGGAAGTGGGAGGGGGTGGATGGGTGTGGGGGCCAGCCTGTTTGTGGAGGCACAGCCTTCCCTACCTGGCCCTCCATAGAGTTGCGCAACCCCGATGTGGCCCTCGGGCCAAAAAGTTTGCTCACCCCTGTTCTGTAACAAGGAAATACCTCACCCAATAGATAAACTTGACTGTCACTGCTAGATTTGGTCAAATTTTTTGTCTAAACCTTTTTTTTTTAAACCAAATAAAGACTTTGATTAAACACATTTTCTTGTGAAATCTTCTCTGTCTCTCTCTAAAAGGTTCATGGAAAGTAAAATACATTTTTTGACCAACTCGACTCACTTCCTTTCAAATTAAAAGTTCAGTTTTGTAATTGCTAATATTGCACGTTTGGTACCTATATGCTAAATGCTTTGTAAACTTGATTATACTTTCTAAATAAATAGTTATTTGAAAAACAATTGCTTTTCACTGTCTTAGAACAACTCAGACAACTCAAAGTGAAATTTGTTCCCTTACTCTTATTAACTGTATTTCAATAGTCCTTCGAGTCCCCCATCAGGGATCACTAATGGGGAACAGAGTGCGTGTGAAGCCCACACGGGGTGAGGAATTCAGAATTGCTGCAGGGAAGGAAATGCAGAACGAAGAACAGGGGAGTCACAAAGCCAGCTAAACCGGACAGTCTCTACGTAAAAGAATAAATGGACACAAATCAGACGTCAAGAATTATAACATTCCAAAACCAGTTGGAGAACACTTCAATCTCCCTGGCCACTCGATTACAGACCTAAAAGTTGCAATATTACAGCAAAAAAACTTCAAAAACAGACTCCAACGAGAGACTGCTGAATTGGAATTAATTTGCAAATTGGACACCATTAAATTAGGCTTGAACAAAGACTGGGAGTGGATGACCCATTACACAAAAGTAAAACTATTTCCCATGCTTCCCCCCCCACCCCGCCACACACACAGTTCCTCATATCTCCTTGTCAATTGCTGGAAATGGGCCATTTTCATTACCACTACAAACAGTTTTTTTTCTCTCCTGCTGATAAAAGCTCAACTTAACTGATCACTCTCCTCATAGTGTGTATATTAACACCCATTGTTTCATGTTCTCTGTGTGTGTGTGTATATATATATATATATATAGACATATATATCTATATATATATCTTCCTACTGTATTTTCCACTACACGCATCTGATGAAGTGGGCTGTAGCCCACAAAAGCTTATGCTCAAAAAAATTTGTTAGTCTCTAAGGTGCCACAAGTACTCCTGTTCTTAAAGCCAGGGATGTGGGAGAGAGGAGGATGGGGAAAGAAGAGAAACACTGGTGGTCCTAAAAGGGGAGTAGATTTTCCCACCGAGTGAGGCTGAATACAGCCATAAGGTACCCAACCAAACAAACAATGATCAGAACTGAAAGTTTAGTTTCTATATAAAGGCCAGATTCTGCCCAGGACCTTTGTGTAACCTCAAACTGGCTTCTTCTGAATCACACCTAACTGGTCTATCTTTAAAGAAAGCAATCTAATACTAGAGGTCATAATGTCCACCACCACCACTCTCACTCCTGATTACTACCTATACAGATTTCCTCACGACACTGAAAGAAAACACACTACAGTCCTACATTTATGTGTAGTCCACAGACTATGGTTAGAATTGGAATTTGGCCCTCTCCACCCAATGAGTTTGACATCCCTGTTGCAGGGTTTCTTGTGAGTGCTCCACTGCTGGAGGAGATTCTTGTTTTGATTAGATTAGGAGAACATTGAATTACTTATGTAAGAGAAAAAATGCACCAAATTATGTAAACGCTGCAAAGAGATACAGTGTTTAAGAAAAAAAAAAAAAAGCGCCTTCCAACCTTGGCCATGTGTCGACACATTCTTGGGAATGTAGATTTAGTTGTGTAAATACTTTGCATAAATCCCTCAAAGTAACATTTATTGGAACATCAGCAGCCCCAACAGCTTTAATTCAAAACTTGCATTTTGCATTAACTGAAATGGAGGAGTTTTGAATCTGGAACCCATCTTCCGTCGGGATGCCAAATTGGATGACCCGCTTTGACGTTTAGTTCTTTAACAGAACTCCACGTTCTCTCGGTTTAAAAGTGGGCTGTGCTACTCACTGTTCCCACAGCACCTGCTGCTCGTTGAAGAACTGACCTAAATACTGGGTGCAAAGTGGAAGGAAGCAGAATTGCACATATAAAGGACTGAAAACAACAATAACCACCACCACCCCAACACATTTCTCTCTCATGTTGACCAAGCCTACAAGGTGCAGTAGATTATGGGCCAGAAGCAAATGCAATGAAATCTCAGGGAAGGAAAACACTATTTTAATCAAAATTATTCCCTTACATTTTACAACTGCTGGGCTTGCTATCTGTATTCTTGCTGCACAGAAAAATGATTGAGAGATTTAGCTCTCAGGCTTAAGTGAACCTAATTCTGAACCAGTGATTATCCAGAACATGCAAAGTGGGTCAGTAGGTACCAATGCACTGCATCTGTAAAATATGATGCTCTTTAATAACTATAACAAGTTACTGATTGACTTGCACTTTTATCAAGCAAATCATGCAAGAATTTCTAAGCATTTTACAAAGGGAGGTAAGTATCTTTATTTATTTTATTTGTATCTTCCTTTTGCGCCTGGTGAAACTGAGGCACAGATTGGTTGCATTTCTGATGCCGAATTGCTAAGTGAATAGATGGCAACGCCTGCATACTGAAATCCTGACACCCAGGCTCCTGCTCGAATTGCTAAACCATACTGCCTCTTTAAGAAGCCACTCTCCTGTTTGTGAGCTGAGAGTTACCTGGGGAAGTAGCAAGCAAAATATTACAGGGCGTCGCAGGGAGAGCAACTTGAGAACTATACTCCACTAGCTGATGAGAAGGAGCCATGTAAGGGGCTCGTTAAAAACGGTTTACCCCTCTCCTTTATGTACTAACAAAATGGGAACTGGGGAGAAGGGTGAGTTTCAGCTAAAATATAAAGCAGCAATAATTTGCATTTACCATATATAGTATTTTTCCACCCCAGAGAATCCCCAAGTGCTTTGCAGGCTGTACCCATCCAGCACCAGAGAAATGCAGCCACCTCTGGGGTCGGGAAGATGAAAGACCCAGGATGCTGCACATCAGTAGGGATGGAAATTTTGAAAGACGAAAGCAAGTTAAACCCTGCTCTTCCATGAAGTGCTGTGGGTGGCTGATGCTTGGCTCTTATAAGCACTTTTCCTTTGAAGACCATAAGATGCTTCGCAAAGGAGGGTAGAGTGCCGTGTCCACACAGAACAGATGGGACCTGAATTGTCAAGGTCTCTCCTGAAGGCCTCAGTGCAGTAAACTACACTGCATCATCATCCACCGCAGAAAAGTGAAGAGCTGCCAGGATCTGAGCCTGTGGCTCCAAGGAGACGGCCGATGCCAAACCTGATGTTCATTCCCTTAAACCGGCCCCTCCGGAATAGATTTTTAAACACAGACTTTTAAAAACTTAAACAAAGTAGTTTCTGAAAATAGCAGATTTCACTAGTCTGGGCTATTTTTTAATTCAACATTTGGGAGCAGAATACCCTTCCTCCCCCATCCGCCTGAGACCTATCATGCTCACCCTGGCCAGCATTCCTCACAGTCTAAGTCAGGAACTTGGTCTGGTGTACAAAGTGCCGTGAACGTCTGACAGGCACAGGCAGGAAAGATCAGTGGCATGGATACAGCAGTAATGCTTCAATTAATCAAAAAGCAACGGAACACTAAGTGTCCACAGGAGCATCTGTAGTCACAGTCTATGCTACTGAGCTTGGACTACTTCATTCCAGTTCATTTTGCTCTCTCCTATGCAAACAGCTCTGCATTTGAAGTACTTGAAGCAATCAGCCAAAATAGGTTATTATTATTACCTGATTTCTCCTTATCAAAGGAAAAACTTTCCTGTGAAACTTGTCACAAAGATTCAACAGAAACATCCAGAACCTGGTCTCATGTCAAAGATTTCAGACGTAGGACCTTTGGTTTTGTGTATTATCTGAACAATGGCATTTGTAGCAGCACTAGGTCCCTAAACATGGTCCTGAAGCAATGCTTTAGCACGAACGCAGAGGCAGAAGAGTGCCAACAACTGAAAGTCCAATTCTGTGCATTTCAATCTTCTTTGGTAGTCCCATCCCCATAACTGACCAGCAGGACTCAATTGCCCTGAAGAGGACACAGCACATAGTGGCGTGACAGGGACAGCATTTGTACAATGCAACAGTGCCGAAGCTCAGTTCCATAGAGTACCACTACAATACAGTACATTATAGTGTACCAGACTCCTTCCAACACTTCCCATTCCCAGCCTGTAAAGTGATTTCTGAACTACTGCTTTTTTTTTTTTTTTTCGGTCATGCCTAAGGAACTGCTGAATCTACTCGACACCTCCAAGCCATGACAGATGGCTCCACATGCTGCTGCTAATGCGCTGGAAACAGCCGAAGGATGCAGTTCTCTGCCTCGGCGTTGTGCATAAGCGATGTGCGAGCTTTAATGAAGTGGTTTATATTTCAATGGTTTTGTGCCTTTTTCTACTATTTATATCACAAGTGTGGTCAGATGAGTGAAGGAATAAAAAAGGGAATGTTATTTCCACAGTCCATTACATCACCCTCTCCTCCTGGAACAACAAAATAAATAAATTAAAAAAATCTTGATATTAAACTAAAACATTTCTGCCATAAACACAGAGGACATAAGGTACGTGAAACATATGCGTCCCATGAGGAATACCGAACTGCACATGACAAATTTCCCATCTCACAAAAAGATATTAGGGGATTCTCTGCCCACTGGATATGCAGACTACAGCTTGTGCCTTGATTTTGCTCTCCAGAGCTCCCTTTCTGGCTAGCGGGTATTAGCTTTTCAACATAAAGTGTCATTAAATATCATATTGAAAGGGGCAGCAAATGTTTTCAATATCTTCAAATCAAAACCTTACCATATACAAAAGCACATGAGGAAAAGCACAACATTGTCAGACCAATCACTAGTGATGCATTCTTTAGGCATACTCCCATTCTTTAACCCAATCGGTGAACATTATGAGGGACTGCAAACAGAATGAAGAAGTGGTATTTTACCCACAAAAGCTTATGCCCAAAGAAATCTGTTAGAATTTAAGGTGCCACCAGACTCCTTGTTGTTTTTGTGGATATAGACTAACACGGCTCCCCCCTGGTTCTTGGAAACAGAATAGGAATCGTTATGTAACCTGCAGCGGTCGATGGTCCGGCTATAATTAGCATTTGTATAAAACTCAGCAATGCAGGTGTTCAAGGCAGTGAACAGGTCTCATTCTAATGCTCCCATTATTACCACTGAAATCAATGGGACTTAAGTTAAGCAGGCAGAATTTTCCTACAGGTTTGGAAGTTACATGTACATTTATTATGCGTTCCTGACTGCACTACAAGTTTGGGGCCTAAGTCATTTTTAACTGAATTGAATTTTAATAATAATAATAATACCTCTCTCTAACACTGGAGAGAAGACAGTCAAGCAAATTATGTGCTCTCAGTCTAACCTTAAAGAAATCCCCCAACATAAAAATATAAAAAAAACTTTTTCCACAATATAAAACCACCCTCAATAAAAGTGCCGAACTTGTGTCAAACAATCTCAAACATGAAGCAAATTTCAATCTGCTATTTTCCTCTGACATCCCGGAATGTGACTCTCAAGGACAGAACTGGCTGTTTGATTAGCTCCTAGTCCTGCAGAAGCAATTGTTTTCAAACAGTTTTGAAAAATAATTTTGTATGGGGTGTGAATTCCAGGAAGAAATGCCATTTACAAACGGTCCGTTTTTCTTTTTCTCTCTCTGCCTCCTATTTTAAACACTAAGAACAGAACAGGAACAGATTTCATACAAGTATGTTCACAGGTACTGGATAAAGATGTGTTTGTTTTTACGGTACATGTGCCACGCTACTTTTTTTGTTGGAACTTTCCGAGTCCATCAGCATGTTTAAATCCGAATAAGTCAATTCATCCACAATGAGAATCTGTTTTACTCTGGGTACAAATTCTATTTCCGTTTACATGACACATGTAACTGATCTATCTGTTTACGTTCTCTTAAACTTTAAACAAAGCAATCACGTCTACTATAATTCTCATTCCTGATTATCACGTCATTTCTACATCAGGTATGGTATGTCAGCAACCAAATTAAGCTATTAAACTCTGGAACATTTAACATGATTAGATTTCAGAAACGTTTACTCTTCCATTTGGATAGATGTGGTTTCTGCGGACAGGAGATGGTAGTGTGCCAAATAACGCTCAGCTTGATACACACCCATTGTTCTTTCCCTTATTGGCTGACTGACACCATATAATGGAAAAGCTGGAGGAGGTTTTGCTGGAAACATACTCCACCAGCGCACCTTGGGGAATCTTTGGCTCCATCGAGTGTCCAAAATGAGCTAGAATAAAACTAAACTCAAACACACACTTTCACCCTAGAAACCAATCCTAAGAATTTCATTCACCCTATCATAGGAGTTGCCAGAATGGATTAGACCTGAGGTCCATCTAGTGCCATATCCTGTAACCCTCCCACATAATATGGGATATTCTGCATAAGGTCTCCTCCTGTTCTCTAACAGAATCCGGGTTAGACCCGGAAGCATGAGGTTTCATATCCTTTCCAACTGTACAATTGTTATTAATGGTTCCCATATCCTTTCCAACTGTAAGTTGTTATTAATGGTTCCCAATCCTGCTGGAAAGGCATAACAAGTGGGGTTCCGCAGGGGTCTGTTTTGGGACCGGCTCTGTTCAATATCTTCATTAACGACTTAGATATTGGCATAGAAAGTACGCTTATTAAGTGTGCGGATGATACCAAACTGGGAGGGATTGCAACTGCTTTGGAGGACAGGGTCATAATTCAAAATGATCTGGACAAACTGGAGAAATGGTCTGAGTTAAACAGGATGAAGTTTAACAAAGACAAATGCAAAGTGCTCCACTTAGGAAGAAAAAATCAGTTTCACACATACAGAATGGGAAGAGACTGTCTAGGAAGGAGTACGGCAGAAAGGGATCTAGGGGTTATAGTGGACCACAAGCTAAATATGAGTCAACAGTGTGATGCTGTTGCAAAAAAAGCAAACATGATTCTGGGATGTATTAACAGGTGTGTTGTGAGCAAGACACGAGAAGTCATTCTTCCGCTCTACTCTGCTCTGGTTAGGCCTCAGCTGGAGTAGTGTGTCCAGTTTTGGGCACCGCATTTCAAGAAAGATGTGGAGAAATTGGAAAGGGTCCAGAGAAGAGCAACAAGAATGATTAAAGGTCTTGAGAACATGACCTATGAAGGAAGACTGAAAGAATTGGGTTTGTTTAGTTTGGAAAAGAGAAGACTGAGAGGGGACATGATAGCAGTTTTCAGGTATCTAAAAGGGTGTCATAAGGAGGAGGGAGAAAACTTGTTCACCTTAGCCTCTAAGGATAGAACAAGAAGCAATGGGCTTAAACTGCAGCAAGGGAGGTCTAGGTTGGACATTAGGAAAAAGTTCCTAACTGTCAGGGTGGTTAAACACTGGAATAAATTGCCTAGGGAGGTTGTGGAATCTCCATCTCTGGAGATATTTAAGAGTAGGTTAGATAAATGTCTATCAGGGATGGTCTAGACAGTATTTGGTCCTGCCATGCGGGCAGGGGACTGGACTCGATGACCTCTCGAGGTCCCTTCCAGTCCTAGAATCTATGAATCTATGTACATCATATAGCAGAAACCTTGTGACCTTTGTGTCCAATCCAAACCAACTAACCCATCTCAAACATAAGACTATGAAATTATCACAGCAGACTGGTCATAAACGTTAAGAAAAACCAAAGATTATTTGTTAAAAGCATTCAGCAAATGGTCAATTAATTCAAGAAAGTCAAGGTCTGTTCACAGATAGCTAAATTAAATTATTCACAACTAATTATTTGTTCAGTTGTATTGAGAACAGGGCTTCTACATGACACACAATGTAACCATCTCTTTTCCAACAGATTATTCATTCATTACATGTCAGTCCAAAAATATCTGCCATGTCATCTGAGATCTAGTGTAGGTGAGAAGGCAAAAAGGAATTCTATATTAGAGTTGGTCTAAATTTCTTGAAATTTTCATGGACATTTTTCACTGAAGTTTCACATTTCGGCAAAATCATGAATAAAACGTCTTGAAATTTGTTCAGGTTGTTCATCCAGGTGGCTGGCTGTGTGTAACGTGGATATGTGGGGCCCTCACTATGCTCCCCCCACGGCTCTTCCACTGGAGGGCCTCTGGTGTGTAAGCCCTGCAATCTACTGGGAGAGTGAAAACCCGTTCTTGTGGATCCCCTCCAAGATGCAGCATTTCAGGCATGCCACTAGCCCGAAGGCTGGATTTGGCCTCTCCAAAGCTATAGAATTAATAAAGCGTAATACAACCTGACTGCAAAAAAACAACAACAAAGTTTAACAGTGCCTTCTACTGGATCGAATCAAAACTGCAAGTCAGAGAGAGAGCGAGAGAGCCCTATATTGCCAACAGTATTTCTCCTTTAGTCCATATGGTAGAGGGTTTGTAATTTTGGAATGGGAAGACTTAAGTTTTGTCCCCACTGTCACTATGAAGTTCTTAATAGTCACAGTGTGCAACATTATGACAACCATGTTTTCCTACGTGGCCACAGCTCTGTTTCAATATTGAGGGTAAAAAAGGGGCCCAGTTTGTCACTTAATTCTGGTATTTGAGATTATGCAATGAATGGTGCAAGCATCTATGACCCAGAATTAAAACCAATTCCATTCTAGCTATTCTGGAGCAGGATTTTCCAATTAAGGGAAAGTTTATTTTTTCAGTGGTTTCTTTGTAATGATATAAAAGGATGATGCAGCTCCCTGAAGCAGTCTTTAATGGATCAATTCAAGCAACAGTCTCTCTCTGCAATTAACGTGCCTCTCCTCCATCCAACTAATGTGCTTGTTTACACTATCTGGCAAACTGCAGATCAAGTGTCCATTTCATCACCAGTCTTCTTTTGCCTAAGCCAAGACTAACAGACCATGGTGGTAATTTAAACACTGAAAAACATGCACAATATCGATCTAAGAGACTTGAAGCCAGTTAACTGCTACACTAAAATATATCCTCGAGGGGATGTGCCTTCAGTGGGGCCTGATAGAAGGAAAGAACTGAATGAATGGGAAGTTTGCTAGAGAGATTAATATGTATGACACATGACTTGAATAAGGTTGCATTTTACTTGGTTTATTACATGTAGCCATGAGTTACATTGGTTAGAAAGGGCAGAAGGGATTACGTGGGAGAAGAATGTGAAACATACACCACAAAATGATCGTGGTTCTCTAAAGCAAATACTTATCTGGTATATCAGGACTGTTTCCAAATGATGCAGATGTGGTGCCTAGAAATGCTTAATAGCATCGAGTAATAACATGCACTAAATGAACAGATTACAGCTAGAGGAAACAAACCGTGTATGAAGCTATTTACCTAACTTTCATGAGATTTACCCGTCCAAAAGAGGAAAGGGTCTGGGACATTGTGCACATTGTGAACTAATTCACCATTGCCCCTGAAGGAGGCATCTAATTCTTTGAAAAGTGACTCTGTAAAAGTGGTGTCACAGAGGATCAGTGGCACTTCTGCCCCCTTGTGGTTTCTCTGACAGCACCCCTGGAAGCATTAGACCTCTTGCTCTTACCTGTCTGGGGTGGAAACTGGCGACGCTTCCACTCTCAAGACTTGAACCTGGGTACATTACCCCTTGAATGCCAACTGCTCAACGCCATGCAGGCCCATCTCAGTCTGGGCACATGCTCGATCTTCCCTTTGGGAACCTGTGGCTGGGGATACTAACAGCCTTCTTCTAAGTATTTTTATTTAGCAGTTGGAACAAAGTATCAGAGCAAAAAAGGATTTTAAAACAACACACAGCTACACGCATAGTTAGTCTTCTCTAACCTAACTGTTCACTACAAGTTTGGGCCAACTAGCCTCTTCAGACCCACAGCAGAATCAACTCACATTCTCTTAGGGCGTGGCTACACTCGGAACTCCAAAGCGCTCCCGCGGCAGCGCTTTGAAGTGCGAGTGTGGTCGCGGCGCCAGCGCTGGGAGAGAGCTCTCCCAGCGCTGCAGGTACTCCACCTCCCCGAGGGGATTAGCTTACAGCGCTGGGAGAGCGGCTCCCAGAGCTGGGGCACTGTTTACGCTGGCGCTTTACAGCGCTGTAACTTGCTGCGCTCAGGGGGGTGTTTTTTCACACCCCTGAGCGAGAAAGTTGCAGCGCTGTAAAGCGCCAGCGTAGCCATAAACTTAGAAAGCAAGAGGTCTCCGATGACCCACCGTGGTCACAACAGAGAGTATGTCCTGTTGCTCTCGCTCACCTCCCTTGTCTGTGAGAATCAGTTTTAAGTAGAAGACAGGCCCTCCAAGTCCAGAAGAAATCTATTACCGTACTGCTTACTTTTTCCTTTTCTTTTGTTGGTTACAGAGCCCAGGGGTGAAGTCTCCTAGTAACTCAGACTAGTTTCACCAGGTCAGCCAGAGCATCCAATGGGGCCTATCCAAGATTCTTGGGCCACAAAGCCACTGTGATAAGCTAGCTTGACCTCCTGTATTACACAGGCCAGAGACCTTCCCCAAAATAATTCCTACAGCAGAAATTTTAGAGAAACACCCGATCGTGACTGAAAAATGGTCATTGATGGAGAATCCACCACAACCCTTGGTAAATTGTTCCAAATGGTTAATTACTCTCATCATTAAAAATGTATGCCTTCTTTTTAGTCTGAATTTGCCTAGCTTCAACTTCTAGCCATTGGAATGTGTTATACTTCTCTGTGCCAGACTGAAGAGCCCATTATCAAATATATGTTCCCTATGTAGGTACTTGTAGATGGTGATCAAGTCACCCCTTCATCTTCTCTTTGTTAAGCTAAATAAATTGAGCTCCTTGAGTCTATCATTATAAGGCAGATTATATTACGATCCTTTCATCATTCTCGTGGCTCTTCTCTGAACCCTCTCAATTTATCCACATCCTTCCTGAACTGTGGGCACAGAACTGCACACAGTATTCCAGTAAAATAACTCTCCACTCCTAATCGAGATCCCCCTGTTTATGCGTCCCAGGATTGCATTAGCTCTTTTGGCCACAGAATGACACCGGGAGCTCATGTTCAGATGATTATCCTCCATGATCCCCAAATCTTTTTCACAGTCACCACTTCCCAGGAGAGTGTCCCCCATCCTGTAAGTATGGCCTACATTCTTTGCTCCTAGATGTATATATTTACACTTAGCCACATTAACACACACATTGTTTGCTTGTGCCCAGTTTACCAAGTGGTCTAAATCCCTCTGTATCAGTGACCTATGCTCTTCATTATTTACCACTGCCCCAATTTTTGTGTCATCTGCAAACTTTATTAGTCACGATTATAGGTATTCTTCCAGGTCATTGATAAAAATGTCAAATATCATAGGGCCAAGAACTGACCCCTAAAAAAACCCAAACCCAAAACAAAACCAAAAAAACAACCAAGTTAGTTTGACAGGATCTAATTTTCACCAACCCAAGTTGATGTGCATTAATTACATTACCCTCGTTTAGTTCTTTGTTAACTGTATCATCCGCTTCATTATCTTGCCCAGGACTGATGTCAGGCTGAAAGGTCTGTAATCACCTGGGTCATCCCATTAACCCTTTTTAAAAACTGACACTACATTAGCTTTCTTCTAGACTTCTGGAACTTTCCCAGTGCTCCAAGACTTATTGAAAATCAACATTAACAGTCCATCAAGCTCCTCGGCCAGCTCTTTTAAAACTCTGGGATGCAAAAAGGATGCCCTGGCCATGCTGCTCTGCTGTTTGCATGGTTAGACCAACTTGGTCGCTATGTACTGTAATCACTGGCCTAATGGCTATCTCCATTGGCTGCAGGTGGGGGTACTAAAAACTGTCTGATTATATGGGGATCTCTCATCCCCCTTTGTTAGTCTAACATACTATCTTAGAAGTCAAGCACGTAAATTACATTTTGGATATTTATCAAAATACGCAATTAGTGCAGAAACACATGCTACTATTGTGTCAAAAATGGCATCATAATTGGGTTTCCAACATTTACTGTGTCTCAGTGACTTCTGGATCAAATTTGCTACGTTTCCAAGTCAATCTGGGATATTTCTGATGTGTCGCCAGTTTGTGTCCCATAACCCACATGTGGAGGTTATGCTCTGCCCTCAACTACTTTCTCTTCATGGTGGGAGCACAGGTGTAGCTGAGGATTTGGAACTGAGTTAACAGCTGGTACCTGCAACTAGAAACTCAGTAATTCTGTTAATATATGAGCTAGAATAGATTCCACCTCACTCTCCCATTATTCCTGTTGGCATCCCAGAACCATCACCTCAAAAACTTACTGTCACTAAAGCAAGCAGATATGGCTCTGAAACAGAAGCTGCCATTGTTTTAGAGCAGTACCACTCTTTTCATGGCTAAACAACTGATGTTGAGTAAAAGCATGAATTTCCCCAACTATAATGAAATCAACTTCTAAACAAACTAATACAAATGGTGAGAGAATTGCTTATCTGACCTATTAAATAACTAACTCATCCAGATTTCTAACAGCTACATCTATTCCTTTATTAGTTAAAAAACTATAATTAACTAATGTTTTGTGAGATGTAAACCAGATCTATCAAAATGCAAATTATTGTAAAGAATGTATACTATTATTGAATGGGAGGTGGGGGAAAGGGGAACCATAGGGTAGGACAATGTTACAGAAATTAAAATACATTTTGCTGTAAAGTTTGCTGTTGTATAGTGCCACCTTGCTGTCAATTCGTCAATACAGGGCTGACATCAATAAAGTGGAATGGCTGTCTTTCTAAAAAGGTATGCTGTAGCACAACCACAAGTTATTGTGTTCGATGCAGGAATCACTGGAGGGAAATTATGTGTGTGTTGTCCATGAGTTGTCAGAGTAGAAGATCACAAAGGTACACGCTTCTCGTAAAATCTGAGAGCACTTTAGTTAGGATGAGAAGACATCTACTGCAGATCTGATTTTTAATGCTTCATAATCTTCATCTGCATCACTTTGTATTGCATGCTTCCTGGCAATGTAATATTAGAATAATAGAATCATAGAATCATAGAATAGCAGGGTTGGAAGGGAACTCAGGAGGTCATCTAGTCCAACCCCCTGCTCAAAGCAGGACCAATCCCCAACTAAATCATCCCAGCCAGGGCTTTGTCAAGCCTGACCTTAAAAACCTCTAAGGAAGGAGATTCCACCACCTCCCTCCGTAACCCATTCCAGTGCTTCACAACTCTCCTTGTTCTGTCATCTGCTACCACTGAGAACAGTTGAAAGCAGCTATCAAATCCTCCCTCATTCTTCTCTTCTGCAGACTAAATAATCCCAGTTCCCTCAGGCTCTTCTCATAAATTATGTGCTCCAGCCCCCTAATCATTTTTGTTGCCCTCCGCTGGACTCTTTCCAATTTTTCCACATCCTTCTTGTAGTGTGGGGCCCAAAACTGGATACAGTACTCCAGAAGAGGCCTCACCAATGCCGAATAGAGGGGAATGATCATGTCCCTCGATCTGCTAGCAATGCTCCTACTTATACAGCCCAAAATGCCGTTAGCCTTCTTGGCAACGAGGGCACACTGTTGACTCATATCCAGCTTCTCGTCCACTGTAACCCCTAGGTCCTTTTCTGCAGAACTGCTGCCTAGCCATTCGGTGCCTAGTCTGTAGCAGTGCATGGGATTCTTCTGTTCTAAGTGCAGGACTCTGCACTTGCCCTTGTTGAACCTCATCAGATTTCTTTTGGCCCAATCCTCTAATTTGTCTAGGTCCCTCTGTATCCTATCCCTACTCTCCAGCATATCTACCACTCCTCCCAGTTTAGTGTCATCTCCAAACTTGCTGAGGGTTCAATCCACGCCATCCTCCAGATCATTAATGAAGATGGTGAATAAAACCAGCCCAGGACCGACCCTTGGGGCACTCTGCCTGATCCCAGCTGCCAACTAGACATGGAGCTATTGATGAACCCGATGATCTAGCCAGCTTTCTAGCCACCTTATAGTCCATTACATTAGCTTAAACACAATCTTGAAATCTCAGTCCTTGATTTGTTTGGCAAATACACCCTGTGTTTCCTTTAGCGTCCTCTCATGCCGCTCCAACCTTGTCATCACTGTCCCAAAATCTTTCACTGGCTTTCTGTCTTGAACACATCAAATTTAAGCTCCTCCTCACCTTTGCCCCTATTTCACATAGCCCCTCCATTTCAAACAGTCTGTCACTTCTTGTCCACCAAGGACGCTCTCTCTCTAAATCTCAACTCTTCCATAAATTAATCTTCCACTTGTCTCCTCACCAAGAGTCTCTCCACACTTTGTCCTGAACAGGCATCCTGCGTTTTGTCTTGTCCATGTTAGTCTGTAAGCGCTTTAGGGCAGGAATCACATCTTATTCTATGACTTGTAAAGTGCCATGCACCATTATGACACTATCTAAACGGTTAATGATAAGGATACTCTTCAGATCAAGTGCTATAAAGTGAAGAGTCAGGAAAACTGAAGTGTTTTTCTTGAACAATTTTCTTCAAAATTCTTATGAGACAATGATAGTTCCATGGCTGGGACAAATGTCCCATCGTTAAGTCAGCAGCTTTCATGGAAGAACAGGAAAAGGACTGCAGAGATCTGGAGCACACACTCATCACACAATCCTTAATACTGTTCGAGTTTGCACCATCATTTTGTGTATTTCAGCTTTTTACCTATTCATAACATAACTAAAATGAGAAATGATCTGAGAGACTGTAGATTGCTTGCCTGGCAGAACACCGATAGCTCTTTCCCAACAAAAAGCAGAATGACAACAGATCAAACCATTATCACTCTGAAAAGGAGAAGGTTCTTTGAAAAAAATAATTGGGGGTAGTATCACCCTACTACCTCTTTGGGGATAAAGGATTGTGCTACAGAATTGACTTAATTACCCAGTGGGCCCCGAATGATCGAAGCTAAAACATTCCTAAAATACACTGCAGCTAAATTCTCACTTTCGCAAGCAGCAAAATGGGCAGATTTTTTAAAATCTGTAAGATGAAGGGAAGCTATCGAGCAAGGCAGCTCACTGAAGGTTCCTTTATGGACGGCAACTCCATTCAGCATGCATAGCTTTCCTAGCCAGCTCAAGAGTGACAGCTTCCAAGCATGCAGAGATTATTGGAGTGTATTCAGTTTCACAGGCAGGGATCTTGAGGTTAAGGGCATCCACCTCCGGCCCTCTTCATCCCCCATCAATCCTGCCTCAATCAACAGGTTAAAGGTGAAAGTGGGCCTTATCACTCAACTGGTGTCCATTTCCCTGATCAGATGACTGCCTCACAATCTCCTGCAATTAGAGGGCATCTGCCGTCAGGGTGGGGAGGAGAGGTTTGTTGCTACCAACAAGCTGGCTAACACCATCTAGCTACGACTGTTTATAATCACTCTCCATTACATGGCAGATATTTCAAAGTGACAGTTGTCTGATCTAAGGTGTAGGGAACTGATGACACATCCAAAGGGGCTTATTATCCCTGAGGAAGACAATGAGAGTTGAGCGAGCTCAGCAAAGAGCAGGATCAGACCCCAAATTTGAACAAATAACTAAAATGTGCTCCCCGTCTAGATGCAACTTTTCCTATTCACTGAGGTTTTGGGTGGAAATGGAGTTTTATCTGATTGAATATATTGTTTGCTCCACCACTGAAGGAAAAACAGACTAGCAAAGACATCCACATAAAATGAGTGCTCACACATTTCTTTGCACAGTTGTCACAATTCGACCTCTCACAGCGTTGGGGGGAAAATTACATGATTCTCA
The DNA here is from genome assembly GCF_002925995.2 of Terrapene triunguis. NCBI lineage: Eukaryota > Metazoa > Chordata > Testudines > Emydidae > Terrapene > Terrapene triunguis. Next base: position 1,922,706 of record NW_020664984.1, on the reverse strand, counting down.
CAATAAGCTTCCAGTCTACTCCTTACTTAGATAGGACCATAAAGTTACTTCATAGATGACAATTGATTCTCTGACCCGGGAGAGTTTACAACGGAAGGGTCCAATCTTTCTGATAATTAATATCGAACCCCCTGCAACATTTACTCCCAACAATATCCACAGGAGTACACTGTAATGAAAGAAACCCGGGCAGAATTTTTCTAGACTAACTGAAGCACTAACAGTATATGTTTGCACTCCCGATTTTTTGTTTGAAGGCTCTGGGGAGTATCTAGGCTGGCTAAATCCCCAGCATGCCAATACATCCTTTTTGGATCAAGGGTGATGGGTTTTGATGGAGTCTGAGCAGCTGAATGAACTAGGGGTTGTGTGAGCTTAATATAATTGAACTGCAAAAAGCCATGTTTAAAGTACCATTAAGACTAGCTTAAACCCACCAAAGCAAGGAAATTCAGAGTTAAGGCTCTAAATCCATGCCTTCGCGCCTTTTAACTTCTTGCAGAGCAGTGTTAGCTGAAGACCATGTCAGCCTGGATTTCAGCACAAACTCTGATTCATCTTTCCTTTGTGAGTCAGACATTTAGCATTAGGTAATTTATTGATTTTGAAGAAAGGCGCCTTTTTCAAAATACTTTTATTTTTTGTGCCCCAAAAACACATTCTGAGCCTAACAAGCAAGCAAAACTTTAGCCTGGATTCTGGAATCTGTTGCTAGCTCTTTTAGGATGGTTTAGTTGCTCCACAGAGAATTCCTCCATCATGTTTTCAGGAGCTGCAGGATTGAGAGAATCATCCTATGCAACACCCATACGGCCTATGGCTAGGTCCAAGAGAGGGAAGGGGCATATTCAGAATCAGAAGGAGTGTATGTGGCTGGAGTGCTCTGCTCTGGACAAATGGAGTAACCCATTAGGGGGCCATTCAAAGCCACCAGGAATTTGGACAGCCCTTGGCAGTCCAAACCCACAATCCAGGAGGAAAAAGGTGACTTAAAGCCACCTTGCCTCTTCCTATACCCATCAAAACGATCTTTCTTGAGAAGTGCAGTTCAGATTCAGGGTCATAGTTCCTTCCAAGAAGGGTGTACTGTCTTGATTTGACATGACACTACCATAAGGAGTCGGAAAGATAAGAAGGGGACGGGGGCAAGAGGACGAGGTGCCAATAAAAAGATTTTGATGACAGGATGACGTGGCCATCTTGAGGATTTGTTTTTGTTTTTTTCCATTATTTGTCGTCACCTTTCTGCTCCTTCACTTCTCCCAGGTTATCGGTGGAGATGAGTTTATAGGGACACTTCAGTGTCATAGCCAACAGATCTGAAGCGCAAGGAAAGGCATGGAACTTAGGTCTAGCCCCCCCGCCCCCCATGTGACTGTGTCAGACAGAGCAGCCTCATGGTTAGAGCTCAGGAAGTCGCCATTAGAACACTCCGGGTTCCACTCCTGGCCCTCCCACAGACCTGTTGCATCTTCTCTGACATTAAGCTCTTGGTAATTCAGTTTGCTCACAGATGAAATGAGTGTTATCCTTACTTGCCTGTCTCAGAGGGGTGTTGAGAGGCTTACCCTAATGTTCCTAAAGCACTCGGAGGCTAACTTTAGGCACCAGTTTTTGAACATATTGACCTATAAACGTTAATTTTGTGCCTCTCTAGGCTGAGCTAAAAGACGCAGCTCTGTTAGCTCAAAGAGTGGTCCAGCGAGTCACACTGTATTAGCGTGGGTTGCACAAGTAGCAACCAAACCCTGTGAAATGAGGGGACTGAGTGGGGATACAACTCAGAGGGAGAATTAGGAGTACTGTAATGGAATGAAATGAAGGAAAGGAAAATTTACACCGAATATCAGGAAAGACATCCGGACGGTATAAAGCTGTAGCACATTCGCCTCCCAGGGGAGAGGTGGAAGCCCCATTGCTTGGGGGCATTACACACTAAATAGGAAAGAAAACACATCGAGGCATATGGCAGTAAGGCAATGCTTCACAAGCTGTAGCTCATTGACATCAACAATCCAGGAAGCCATCTCCTGCAGCATCAGCAGACTGGAACTTTTAAGCTACTTCTACCCTGCGCCTGAGAGTGCATTTCCCAGAGTGGGTAGACAGACAGGCGCCAGCTCTGCTCCAGCTAACACACTAAAATTAGCAAGTAGCTTGGGAGGTGATTAGGCTAGCCACCTGCGTGAATACCGGGGAGGTCGGGTGGACTTGTAGTTGGGAGGGTCGGCTGACCCGGGGCCTGTGCCACTGCAGCCCCATTGCTCGCACTAGCTTGATCAGATCTAGCACTGTCTACCCTTACTGGGAAGCACGCTCCCAGCTGCTCCAGACCTACCTAGAGTGCCAGGCTGAGAGAGACGGGGGATATTGCATGAGGAGCTGGTCTCTCCCTGACAAAGCGGTCTACAGAAGGATTTAGTTAGCCACGTTTTGCAAGGTCTTCTCTTTCAACTGAAAAATGTGCTTCAAATATGCAAGTGCGCGTGTGGACCAAAGACATGTCAGAGGGTTTGCCAAAAGCAAAACTACTATCTTAACTTCCCCTTCGGGGAATTATTCAGTTTAACTGACAATCTCTCTCTCATGGTTTGAACATTGCAATGTGTATTTCATCAAAGCATGAAACAAGGCGTTTTTGACATCTTTTAACAAGTATTTCTACACACTGCTGCACACTCAGTGGGACGGGCAGTCCCCGTCCAGGTGTGGCCAAGGACTAAATCTAAGCACTTGGTGTCAGGCTCATGCAATTGCCTGTTTTCAACCTGCCTCCAGTTTATGAAACTAGCCCTACGCAGAGAATAGAAATAAATTTTCTTGGAAAAAATGGGAGAATCTGTGCTTACTGTCAAGCTGTCATGGCCTGTTCTGGGGCCATGCTTTCATGCTGCTGGCTGGCGAGGGTAGCCTTGAATGCAATCACTTCCTAGCATGAAACTGACAAGAGCGACACAAAGCAGACAGCAAGGACGGTGCAGACAGCATTGCAGTACAAAAGGTGTCCGTTGGCAGGAGGCTAAACACAAATCTTTCATTTCATCCAATTTTTACCACCAAGTTTCTGATTAAAACATGAACTGGAAATCCACATTAAAGAAATACAGGTATCTCACCAAATAACCTTCCAATTAACTTTGTCATGTCTATGAAGGACCAATGAATTATTTAAAAAAAAATCCGGCTTTTCACTTTTTATTTCATGCTACTCATAAAACAAGGAAGGCTACCTATGATTATACAGGTAATGTGGGAAGTTAGGGAATATGGCGGGAGAGGGGGAGGAAAGTGTATATTTGAGGGAAACATCCTTTGATTGTCATTCAACGTAAACCCACAACCACAACTGGCTTTGGGACACAGTAAAAGACGCATCTAAAATGTTTGCTGTTTGACAAGTGGTAAGCAAAACAGCTGCTATAAACTCAAAGCCAGCGGTTGTCTAAGTCTTACCCCACTGAAGTGGTTTGAAGAGATGACTTTCAAATTTAGCTCTGTCAAGTTCCTACGGTTTCACATGATATAACAGTGACAGAGCAAAAGTGTCCGTGGAACACCCCAAACACACATTTATAGAAAGACAAGGGTTCAGGTTTTTTACAATTGCCTGTGGTGAGAAAGTCAGCACGGCTCCATGTATGTGCAGGGGGTGCACAAAATTCCTTGCAGGATGCAGTGAAAATCTGTGCAGACAGGGAACTTATATTTATGTAAAATGTCATGCACTGCCCTGTATGAACAAATGATATCTGTACTTCCCAGAGGTTTTAGAATGACACAGAATTACCATGTGCTACCCAAGCAATACCCTACTTGTATCAAGACAGCATCACTCCGACACTCACAGATATGGCGTTGCCTGTCCTGAACTGCAGATTCCACTAGGCAGGCTAGGTGAGTCAAGTCTTTACTTTACCCCAGCACAGATTACATCTTCGGCAAGTTATCAAAAATGCTGAAGACCAGTTAGTGGAAGAGAAAGAACAGAATACACTTAGTAGCAGGAAACTTACAAACAAATACAATTAGAGAAAACTTGTGTAGAGGAGAGTATTTGACCAAGGAGCAGAAATATTAGAGAGGAAGCAACAAATGGACCATCGTCTAGCTGTATCCTGGCTCATGTTGAATTCACTTGGGTGCATATTGCCCTTATAAACCATATTAACATTACACATACACCGGCCTACCAGTTAATACACTGCTTCATAGAAGTTAAACATCTGAGAAGTATTTATAGGGCATTTAATTCTTTAGAAAAACCCCACAGCTTTCCTCTTCAAAATCTCTGCATTCATCTCTGTATCTTTGGAGAAGAACCAACACCCCTATATTACCTAAAACACAAGGTCATGTGTGCTTTACTGACAACTCTGTATGTGATGTTGAAACACTTCTGTATGCAAAAGCATGAGATTCGGGAATGACAACTCATTTCTTTCCTGCGAGGCATTTAAGACAATATTGCAAATGGACCTTACATGTAAGCGAATGGACAAGTTTGATATGGAAACAAACCATGCAGAATTGAATTCCCAAACGTAAGTGGGTATGTGGAGACTCATTATCATCATCAAACTTTAACGTAGCTTTGCACAAGTGTCATTGGATGACAGATTACAATGCACATCAATTGGATTCGGAGAGGGTTCGCAATCCATTATGGGTTAAAAGCTGTTCCGGCATGAATCAGAGTCACAGTGGTGAGGAGATCATCGATACAAGGGATTATGCAGATTAAAGAAATACCCTGTGCATCTGAAAGTTTTCAGAATGCAAACTATGTCAACCCTGCAAACAAGAGGCACTGCATCATTATGGCAGGAGAGACAAAGCAGAGGGGGTTTAACAGACAAAAAAAGATTGTTTTAATAGGAGAGAAACATCAGTCATCGAGTCCTACTTCATTCAGACTTTCTATCCAACCCCATCCATCTTCAGTGCCAAGAGATGACAGGGCCCTGCTCCCTTTTTCCCCCCGCCTGGTATATCAATAATGTCCATTTCTACCATAACAAATGACTCGCTAGAATGGCCCTTTTCCCTAAAGTGGCTTGCCAAGCTCTAGGGATGCCTTAGTACCTGCTACGGTCAACATGGCTATAATGGGATCTCTTGTGAGGTAGGCATCAATGGGCGGAGCCTTTTGTACCCATCTTCATGAACAGCCACTTTGTCATTCATGGCTGGGGAATGTCTGCAAAAGAAGGAGCTGGGGGGAAAAAAAAAAAAAAACACACACACACACCCTACACAACCCAGAATGCAAATTCCTTCGCCCTCCTGAAACGCTTCTCCGGGCATTATCTGCGAACAAAAGTGCTCCATGCAGGCGGTCTCTGCATCACTGCTCTCTCTGTTAGCAACACCTGCTTAGTGTCAGCACAGAGAGTTTCAGAGTTATCTTTTTGCCATGTCTGCAGAAGCCAACCAGAGCACAATGGGCCCATTGCTTGGGGTCACTTATGTCTTTCTCCCTTTCCCTACACCACCAACTTGTTCACCTCGGCCACTCCTAGGACCCTGGATAGCTAAATAAGTTGGCGGTCTTGAGTACTGGGGAGAAAGGGGGAGAATATAGGTCTCTGGCCTGAATCACCAATGCCGCTTCCCCTCCCCTCCCTTTTCCTTAAGACCTGATGGTCTTCAGTCACACATCTTAAAAGAAAAACAAAAAACAAAAACACAAAGACTTACTTGTCTCAAGTCGATGAAGGCCAACTGCAGTGTGTCCCCTTGGAACCCAGGCACTGGCCCGGATCTGGCAAACTCTGTGGGAAAGAAAAGAGGATAAAAAGCGCCTTTAACTAACCATGGACAGGGAGATTGGCAGACGGATGACAGGGAAGACAAGAGAGACTGGGGGAGAGGAGGACTGCACTTCTAAGGAGTCATGTCTCCCTCCCTTCAGCTTCTTTGTTTGCCCTTCAAAATTTGTGTCATCAAAACACCATTAATTCCACCGTCCTGACAGCAAGGAAACTGTACTAATTCGACCTGAAATTTATTCCCATGAGCCGCACTGGGCTTCAGAGTATTTGTTTTGTGAATGGACAAACAACTTGCAAAGAAGAAAGGGGAGGTGGGGGTGGAAAAGTTTTTCCTCTCAACACAATAAAATCTTCAGCTGTGAAACTCTTTTCAGTTCCGAAAGCTATTTATATTTTAGGGCACTGAAGGTATTTTCTAATTTCACGCCTGTCACCGGGTTCCATAAGCATTCATCAAAAAAATATGCCCAGCAGCACCATTAATTATTCTGCAGCAGATTATCTGCATTTTCTGGTATGAAACATTTTTGCTCGTATACAAGCACCCAAAGCGGGAAGAATTGCCCCCACTGTGTGGCCTATTTATTTATTTTGGAAGTGGACTTTTGACATCTGAATAACGTTGGTTTATAAAGCAAAGAACACTTCCAAAGCCATGTTTGCCCCTTTCTGGTGTAATCCGGCCCCAATTCTACACTTAGGTGGTTTATTTTTCTTCTAATGTATTGGTTAAACTTAGTCCAAAACTAATACGGGGGACCATACATTATGATTTCAGGTTAGAGGATCATTTCACAGCTCTTGGTTGATAACTGTCACAAAGAGGCTGATAACCGTATTTCTCCTTGCTGAGCACTTGTGTTGAAGGCCTGATTCAGGCCATCTGATCTTGCCCAAGTTTACTAAACCAACCATTAGAACGACTCTTCATACAAAACCAGGACCTCACTTAGATACAAGGATCATGGCTGAATCTCCAACCTCACTTTACTCCCTCATGTCTAAGTGTACGTGGTTTGTGAAGTCACCTAGGAATACCATACGCCAACTGTATGTCCTATGCTTTTGCCTGGCTGAATTTTGTTGCTTTTGTGGAATTACAGTATGTCAAACTGGGACAGTTTGCAGGAGACACCGTTTACCATGGCTGTACAGAAGAAGAAAAAGTGCTCCAAGCTATAGCTTTTAAATAAAATGATCCCAACACCCATGATTTAGCAGCTACTTCAGCACAGTTATTCATCATGTCAGGACTTTGTAAGGTAGGGGAGCAAGTCCTCAGCCTAGCATGAAGCCTCCACAGCCCCTGTGCCCCTGCTGAGAGCAAAGGAAGATAAAAGCAAGGTTTTACTTCACATCTTCATGCCCAGACTAAGGTACTGAGGGATAATATATGGTTACCCACAAAGTCCTAAATGGTGCCACCTCACTCCATATATTCCCTTCACTGGAAGCCTGCTTCCATTATTTCTCTCACTTTGAAGTAATACCAAGAAGGAAAAATACATTTAAGAACCACATTTTTAAGGCCCTGATCCTGCAGCCCAGTCACTTGAGCAGTCCCACTGGCTTTAATGAGACACACGGAATTTGCCCCATTTCCAAATTCTCATGCAATTAAGATCATTTGTCCCCCCCTCCACCGCAACCTTTTCATTCAAATGTCGGAGGAGGCACATCCTGCAATTTGGAAATTGGCTGCCATGTCCTTTTTAAAGTGCCAATTTTCAAATGTCAATAGTTTTACTTTTTAATATTTTAACATACCAAAATAGTCTCAACTGGCATTATGACTAACCTCTCAATCAAGCATTTCTAAAGTGACTCTCACTGTAGTACAATATTTGGAAAATTGCAGCAAGTTGTTTTTTGTTACAGAACTCAGAGAGGCAGTCAGATTAATAAACAGGTTTTCAAAACCAAAATCCCATACCTGTGCTACTAACAGAAACTTAATTTAACAAAGAATTAAACAAAAAATCTAATTTAAATTTCACCATTCAAGATGTTTGGCAAAGAAAGGTCCACCTCTGATGGTCCCTAAATATGGGCCCGAGGGCTAAATTTAGGCCTGTATGTTTGACAAGTTTGGTTTTGATTGACATTTGCACATCATGGAGATTGTACAGTTAAACTAGGCTGCTCAGTGTCTAGTCAATTTCATTTTCAGAGTCTCCAGCTGTTGCCCACTGTGCTCCAATGTCCGGGCTGCAAACAGTCCAGGGGAAAGTTGAAATTTAAAGTGACAAACTATTTTCATTGAATTAGTTTTAAATTTCATTAAACCATTGATATTCGTGTTACTGTGCATTTTGTATAAACTTATTTAACAGACTCAATTTCACCCTTGTGCTCAGGGGACAGTCCACGCCCTAAGAGGGACTTAAGCAATGCAGAGGTCTCATGCTGGTGCTCTGCAAGAGGCGATTTTCTGTTACATGCCCATCCCCACAGCATCTGGGCACATTCACATAATACAAAACCCCCATATTAAGCATCTGACCACCACACACATTTTAAATGCAGGAAAAAGCCTTCTGGCTTCCCAAGAATGCACAGAAAATATTATCACTGAGATGGCGTATTTAAGGGGCCTGTCTACGGGTTTACTGCACTGGGGCACTGTGCTGTAACAAAGGAGTGTTTTGAGAGGGGCAGGCGTATATTCTTGCTTCTACGCATGTGGCCAAATCCTATTATATCTATAGCCGAGTGAACACTGGGAGAAATATCAGAAATTATTTTTTTGAAAAAAGCCAGTTTGTAAATTCAAGTGTCTAACAGTTGCTAGAAACTAATTTAGAATTCTAAACTCAACCGTAAGATTCCCAATTTGTGCAGACACCGTCTTTCAACTATTCATGACAATTTGTTTGCAAAAGATCTGCTGCTGATATTCTTGAATGTTTCCAGATAAGCAATACAGTCCCAAATCTTGTGATCTGTTTAGGGACAATTCAAGGTAAAATCCATCCCATTCATTACATGTGTCTAATTATTAGCTCTGCTCTCGTTATGTTGAGGAACCATGTTACAACCCTGTCTGTAGTGGGGTGTAACCCACGTTAATAAACAACTGTAATAAAGTATGGTCCATCCTGTACAGGGAAGAGTAACCCATGTTACAGCACCGCTGTATTAAACATACACTAACTCAGTAAATTCTGTAGTGCAGACTGGCTCAAACGGTAACTCCTCAAAAAACTGGTGGAGGCATGCATTGCATGAATAATACATCCAAGGAGTGAAACAGCCTATGAGATCATTATTATATTACTTATATTACAGTACAAATGAGATCACAGATATTGCTTATACGATGCAATGTGTACATTGACTTCAAGGGATTGGAACAGGAATGAATGGGGTGTTTCACCACATTATTATTACAAAGTACTGCAGCACCCTCTGTACTCATAGGTCACATTTTACATACCAATGCCACAAACTTATCTGGGGAAAGGAAATGTACAAAGTCCTTTTAAAAAGGAACAGAGCTTTAAAGGAAAGACACAGCCAGTTCTTGGTTTTAATCTCCTCAATCAGGTTTCAGTACAGTTTTCTCAGAACGACCCAGCACAGTGGTGGCCTCGGCACTGTCAGATTCGTTTATTGTACTTTCTCCACTACCAAGGCGAGCGGCAAGATAGAGCAAGCCACCTACCATACGGCCCCTTGAGCAGAAAATCACAAGAGAATAGAGCAGATCTGTATGCGGCTGTTTGTACAAAGCATTTAGCCAGGCTAAAGGTTTGAGAGGCTTGTGTTCAGGCCAAAGAAGTAATGTCTTTGCAAGGCCTACAGCTAGGGCCACCCAGGGCAGGTTACAGAGGGACTCTAGCCTCTTTTCCAAAAGGCTTCTCCAATGAAAGAATCAAGGAACTGTTAAGCAATGAACAAAGAATAAAGAGTTCAAACACACAAGGGAAAAAGGCACCCATTGTAAATTAATGATACAGAATTTGGGAATATCCTTTCATATACTGTAACACAGCTATACATGCAAGTATACAAGTATACAGAGATTCTAATACATTGTGTGTAGTTAGGAGTAAACACAGCTGGCTTCTTTATTCCCAAATTCACTAATTTAGGGACAAGGTTTTCTGCATCATACGTGTCCCACCTTCAGAATGATGGTGTGGATGGGTGGTACAATGATTTTATTAGCACTCATTTACTGTAACCTGCATAATTTGCACATGGTTTCATTACTTGTGAATAATGCAGTTATCCCAAACTCATGCCAATTAAACCTTTAAGCCAAACCATCAAGTTCTGTTTTTTTTTTTTACACACACACACACACACACACACACACACCCTTTTGTCACTGTAGTAGCTGAATTTTATATATATACACTATCTATATATACACACAGGTTTTTTATATTATCACGTGTATTATGTATTTCACACACACACCTTTGCAAAATCCTACCTTCCCATTTGCTCATGCTGTGCAATATTTTGGCCCCATGTCAAGATGATAATTACAGAAGCAAATTTTCAGCATGGGCTCATAAATGCTCAGAAGAGTTTTGCAAAGCTGACACACACACTTTCTTACTCTTCTATACACAGACATGGTTGGTAGGACTAGTGGAGGAGGTGGGTTTGCAGCAGACCTTTGGAGACAGAGAGGGGGGCTTGGAGTACAACAGCTGAGAGGCTGTTGCAGGCAAAGGGGTGGCATCAAGGTAGGGTTTGCCTGAGCCCTCCCTCAACCCTGTTTATGGGATTATGAAGCTTCATACAGACAAGATTTAATCCTAGATGCTACAATGAGTTTGGACCAAATAATAGTAGAAGGGGACAAGGGTTTTTAAATCAATTTGATATTATGAAAGTCACTGAACAGTAAGGAAGCAGAAAGGGCAGGAGAAAGACTCGGTAGGGAGGAGTTGGAAGAAACAAATTAGGGAAATCTTGGGTGGCAGGAGAGACGCAAGCTCCTCCTATCAATCTGGGGAAAGAGCAGGAGGGGAGGGCTAGCTTGCTAGGTAGCAAGGATAAAGCACATCTGGAAATGAGGGAGGAATAAAAATTAAACATTGCAGCCCTGATGGCAATCCTATAGAGTATCTAACGAGAGCTCCAGCCCTCATAGTGCTCCAGAGCTGGGATGTATAACAGCAATTGAGTCTGAGAGTTGTAACAGTGATGGAGCATAGCTGAATAGCATACAGGGTGGAACTTGAGATGTAGGAAAGAGAATGTGACGTTGTGCAGTCTACATGGTTTTATAAAAATATAATAATAAGTCAATATAATGTAACTGGGATAGATTTAGAGAAAATACGGTAATAAGTGATATAATGTAACTGGGATATGCTTCATGCAAAAGGTCTCTTGTAAGGTATCATTACAACAGTGCATGGGCTTCCCCTGTGGTCTTGGTCCCCAAAAGAGATGGCACCGTTAGATTTTGTGTAGACTATAGAAAACTCAATGCTGTCACTGTAACAGATGCATACCCCATGCCAAGAATTGATGACATGCTGGATGTGCTGAGCCAAGCCAAGTACCTTAGTACCTTTGATCTGACGAAAGGTTACTGGCAGATCCCTCTGGAGGGAGAGGCGCAACAAAAATCAGCTTTTATCACAGACATAGGGCTCTATGAATTCACAGTGTTACCTTTTGGTCTGGTAAATGCGGGGGCCACCTTCCAGAGACTGGTCAACAGAGTGTTAAATGGCTTGCAGCATTATGCTAGGGCATATATAGATGACATTGCTGTATTCAGCAACACCTGGGGTGACCACAGAGAGCACCTGGAAGTCGTGCTATCAAAGCTCAAAGAGGCTGGGCTAACTGTGAAGCCCTCCAAGTGCAAGATAGGGGCAGCCAAAGTCCCTTATCTGGGGCACTGGGTAGGGGGGGGTAAAATATCCCCCGACCCTCTTAAGGTGGAAGCCATCGTGAAATGGCCTGTACCCCAGACTAAAAGGCAAGTCCAATCCTTCATAGGCTTGGCAAACTACTACAGGAGGTTTGTGGTGGGGTTCAGTGACGTTGTGTCCCCAATCACGGACTTATGTAAAAAGCATCAACCTAATAAGGTCATTTGGTCAGAGGCATGCCAAAAAGGCTTCAACAAGGTAAAAGCACTCCTGTCTGCGAAGCCTGTGCTGGCCAGCCCTAACTTCGAAAAGCCTTTTGAGTTGTGCACTGACGCGTCAGACACAGGGTTGGGTGCTGTGCTGATGCAGACAGGGGAAGACAGTAAGAAGCATCCCATTGCCTTCCTGAGCAAAAAACTGTCCCCGGCCGAACAGAATTACTCTGTTATAGAGAAGGAATGCTATGCCATTGTGTGGGCCGTCAAACAATTAAGACCTTACCTTTTTAATAGGAGGTTCAGAATTCTAACTGACCATTCACCTTTAGTATGGCTTCACCGAACTAAGGGCACCAACTCCAAACTGCTACGCTGGAGCCTGGTCCTACAGGAGTTTGACATGGAGATTACTCATATTAAAGGAAAGGAGAACTGGGTAGCAGATGCCCTGTCCAGAAAAGAGGAACTGTAGGTATACTGCCTCCGCCATGGACAGTGTCCAAGTCTCTGGCAGTAAGTTCAGGGGGAGGGTGTGACAGCGTACCCCATAAGGCTTTATGGGGAGGGGGTGCTTATAAATGTATGTATGACATAACTGGAATATGTTTTGTGCTGCCTGTGCCAGGTAACATATCTCCGTAAAGGTTATGGTCTACTATATCTATTCATCCTATTTGTACATATATATATCTACTTGAAGTTAAGAATATGGGCGGTATGCTTGTTTGGTTTCTAAGTAAGCTTTGGGAGGCATTTGGTCAGCTTCTTTAGGAAGGAATTCGCCAGGTTAAGTACCTGATCAGGGAACAATGCATCTTGGAATGCTCCAATCCACATAAGAAGTCTTCCTGGAGACATGCAAGATTCCATGTGGGCAATGGCTTCAGCCTGTAAAGACTGAGTCATGCAGGGACATGTGACTTGCCCAGGTGACTCCAGAACTCCATCTTGGAGCTGGACTTTGCATAGGAGGGAGGAGGGGGGTCTCCTCCCACAAGAGAGAGTCTATTTAACCCTGGGAGAGACCCCTCCATTTTGTCTTCAGCTGGCTAAAGAAGGAGCCTCTCCAACCCCCCAGGATGCTTGAAGGAAACTGAAACAAAAGACAGTAACTACAGGGGTGTGCTTGTCTTTAGCACTCAGATGCCCAACTCCCAATGGGGTCTA
>NW_020664984.1:1827814-1909694 GCF_002925995.2 Terrapene triunguis | reverse complement strand
CTTATTATTATATTTTTATAAAACCATGTAGACTGCACAACGTCACAGAGAACACGGGAGCGAAGGGCAAACGGAGAGAACAAAGATGCAGGTGTGCTCAAATGTATGTATGCAGAGGTGGGCGACGGTGAGTTTTTGAACAGAATTGGGAAGAGAGCAAATACACAGCCATAAGATCCATCAAGGGAAACACCAGACTGAGTAAGAAGACTAAAGGACTTGGGGATGGATAGGAATTCGAAGGACAGATGGTGACAGGGCTCATCTGCATACAGAACGAAGACCCCAGGGAAGATAGGAAAAGGAGAGCAAGATGTATGAAGGAACAGTTTCCACCAGCAAGAAAGTTGCCTGCTATGGAGTTATTCTCAGCTTCCATGGTGCTGAAAAGGTCTATGGCTTTGTCTACAAGATCCTGGGCAAGGAATGAATTTCCACTGGTGAGCGGGGTCAAGCATAGTATGTACACGTGTATTATATCTATTTATGTACAAAGGGCTAATTCAACAGGAGATGCATATTGTGGATGGCTCAACAGTAATAAGAATCAGATTGGGATACTTACAGAAGGGGGTGGGGGCAAAAATGTGCTCAGAAAAAAGGAAAACAGGCATAATCTATACACATTTTGGACACCTACATATACGGTATGCCTTAGTGTGTACCATACATTTACACACATTCATCAAAAAAATCGAGATGTGCATGTAACCTAAAATAATCACGTGCACTAACTTTCCTCTCTCTCTAATCCCACCGCACTGTTACTAGCACTCGCTGCCCTCTCGTGTGTGTGTGACACAAACATCTCACACTTTGGGTGCAGTATAATAAATTTATTAGTGGTGATGATGATGATGATGATTAGGGTTAGGGTAGAAAGAACTCTTAGGGGGTCAAGTTAAGGTGAATGAGTTTGGAGGAGAAAAGTTCACTGTAGAGGAGTCTTGAAGGAGCAGTAAAGAGGAGGATGAAGAGCACTGCAGGTGGTGTGGAGGACTGCAATGCTTTTAGAGAGAATAAATTACAAATCAAGCAAAGCTTCATATCCTTTGGTTGCCTGAGATTCTGCAGGAAGGTGCTGGGGTATGAGGATGTATGCACAAAGAAAAAGAACAGGGATTAAATACATGGCCTAAATACAGTGGATTAGAACGTATAAAACAAAGCACAGTTTAGTTGCTAGAAGCTAAAAGCAGGAATCAGCTGGTGGTAAATGCCACACAGAGCAAAAATGGTTGATAGAGAGAATCCTCAGTAGAATCCAGTGTTAGCAAAGGAACTGGTGACAGGTAAGAATACAGAGGTCCAGAAGCGCTGAAGACAGTTAGTTGGGCCATGCTGAAAAATGGAGCGATATTGGGAGCGAATCAAGTTTCTTGCCATACAGGGGAGGCTCCTGTTTCAGCTAGTTCACAGAAAGTGTGCCCCTGCCACAAATGGCTAATAGGACACCATTAGAGTACAGTTTTTCCTCATCAGGGTCCTAAACAGAGCCATGCTGCTGAAAAGTACCAGGCATCCCACTCATTTCAATGGACGTCCAAGAAAACTGCAGTCACTACCATTGTTTGTGGTCATTGTATATATGTTTATCTGTACCGGTGAACAAATAGACATTTCACACAAGACTGCTCACTGTTGTATTAATTTCAATGGACTATATGGGTCCAAAGAGTCAGAGGCGTTAACATGACCGTGCCACTGTCCAACATTTAACAGTGTTAAACAAGGTTCACGGTTTGGTATACAGAGACCTCAGCCTCCTTAGCACCAGGGTAAACACGCCTTTAAAAGTCTTTTTAACCTTTTGTTAAAGATACGGAAAAAGTAAAACTAGTTAAAGTAAAGTATTAAATAAGGCTTTTATTTTAACCATAAGCCTTATTCCCTTTTCCTTTAGCTGTAGAGAGATTTTATAAAGGAAAACCCGTTTGTTGGACAGTCCGTTAGATGGTATTAACTGCCCTTTTGGGGGGAAAGAGAAGTGAGTTGAGATGGGCTGGAGATGTTATTGTTAAAGTCCAATCCTGTTTCCTAGAATACAAGTCAAGACAAACATGCACAAAAGGGGAGAACAGCAAAGACAGAAAACGCAACTTCTATCTATGGTGTTGACTTTCACTTCCACCCTCAGTGCTGGAAAAACAGTCCCACAGAACACGGTTTTATCAGCCGTTCCGAGACCTGGCAAACTTCTCCCAGCATCAGGCTGTTTGGGGCATTGCTTTTAGCTGGCTCTTTTGTCACCTGCTCACAACAGTGTTGCAAAAGATACAGCATTGGCCAGCTAAGCCAGACTCTCATTAGACAGCAAGAAAAAAAGGAGATGGATAGGAAAGAGAAGAAATAAGGAGGGGAAGGAAAAGGACACATTGGTGGGGGGGTGGGGTGAGGAGGGAGGGGAGAAATTCTCACATCTCAGGTGGTGTTTGGGATTCAGCTGGAGCCAGTGGAGGTGGTGATGTCATCTGGATTGCTCTCTTGGCCTGGTCTGGTCAGGACGTCTCTCAGGATCGGGATGTCAAAGGCCCAGTGGTATCAGAGTGGATGCTAGGGTCCCATGGTGGGGCTAGCAGCCATGAAGGTGAACCTCATTCCTTCCCCTTCTTTCAGTCCGTAATTTGTGTGCTTGTTCTCCACTTCCCCCCAGAAGTCTGCTTTTCAGGACCCCAAAGGGAAGTGATGGGCGGAATAGCTCATCCTCGCATTATTTTGTCCACCAGTTAGGCCTAATTTCAGTTAATTGATTTTCAGTCCCACGTTTCTTATGTATCTTAACACAGTCCCTGAGTTATATCAGGAGGCCATTTTATTCACAATAATCCAGTCCATCTCCCTTTTACACCTTTTCCTATCAACATTTGTGTGTGATTGGAACATTGATCCACTTTCCCACGGTTGAGATCACAATTAGAGGTAAACTTGTAGGCACAATTATAACACTACCACCTCCTTTCTCATTTCCCTCCTTCCCCACTACTAACACGTTTGAGCATCCAATGAGAAGTTAAAATTATATGGCAGACTTGTAAATCCTCAAAGGATGTCTAACTATTAACGAGTGTCGTCTGTTTCCACGTGCAGGAATTACAGGCAGTTTTAGTCCATGGTAGAATCTTCTCAATTGCTCTAAGTGGCAATGAAATCACTCTCATCCCTAATTTTGGTACATCTGTTGGTGTTAACACAAACACTGGTCTCTCATTCTCCTCCAAAAGGCTATGAAATTTGCCCCAAGGATAAAGATTAAAAGATGGATGCAGCGACAAATGGAGCCCTGAGTGTAGTTTTTGTGCTTCTGAATTTAGGGTCAGACTCTGGCGTAAAAGATCTGGCTGGTGAGAGAGAAATATTAGAAGGCACATTGATAGGGCTAGCGCAGGTGGGCAAACTTTTTGGCCTGAGGGCCACATCAGGGTTCCGAAACTGTATGTAGGGCTGGTGTAGTGTATTAAATTGCTCCCCATAGGAATGTGCTACTTACGGGGTACTACTTACGGCTGCCAGTCCTGGTGCTCCGCAAGTAGCACATTCCTACGGGGAGCAATTTAATACATTACACGTGGCGGCTTTCACAGCCCCACCGCCCAGAGCTCTGGCAGCACGGCGAACTCAGGCTCCAAGGGAGGGGGAGGGGGCTAGGCTCCCCGGCCAGGAGCTCAAGGGCTGGGCAGGACGGTCCCGCAGGCCAGATGTGGCCCTCAGGCCAAAAGGTTTGCCCACCTCTATGCTAGCGGCTCCTAAGACCAAGGATTACTCAGCCAAAAGGGAACTCTAATTATGGACACATCTCTTTCTTTCTTGATATTTTAGAGCAGTGGTTCTCAACCTTTCCAGACTACTGTACCCCTTTCAGGAGTCTGATTTATCTCGCATACCTCAAGTTTCACCTCATTTAAAAACTACTTGCTTACAAAAGTATCACAGCTCGCTATTTCTGAAAAATCGCTTACTTTCTTATTTTGTCTGTATGAAATTTTAGTTTGTACTGACTTCGCCAGAGCTTTTTATGTAGCCTCTTATAAAACTAGGCAAATATCTAGATGAGTGATGTATCTGTGACGTTGTGCAATCTATATGGTTTTATAAAAACATAATAAGAAGTGAATATAATGTAACTGGAATATGCTTCATGCAAAATTTCTCTTGTAAGGTATCATTACAAAGCTTATAATCTACTGAGTGTGATCATCCTATTTGTATAAATGTACCACTCTTGTATCTAAAACTAGAAATATGAAATATAACTCTGAGGGCCTATTGTAATTATGTAAAGTGTGGGCCATTAATAGTGGTTTGGAATCTTGACGACTCCCATTAATCAGGACCATTGTCTGCAGATGACTGTGTTTACCTGTTAGTCTTCCTGTATATGTGTGTGCTGGCAAGTGAGTAATGAAGTCTTGCAGTGACATGTGATCATGTCACCTGACCTGGAATCCATCTTTAACCTGGTGCTTTTCCAATGAGGGGGGTGGAAACCCAGAGGGACAAAGGGTTCCCGCCTTATGCAAAAGATATATAAAGGGGTGGAAGAGAACAGAGGGAGGGAGAAGCCATCATGAAGAATCCCCTAGCTACCACCTGAGCTGGAACAAGAGCTGTACCAGGGGAAAGAATTGTGCCCAGGCCTGGAAGGTGTCCAGTCTGAGAAAAACTTACTGAAGCATCTCTGAGGGTGAGATTGTCTGTATTTAGTTTGATTAGACATAGATTTGCGCATTTTATTTTATTTTGCTTGGTGACTTACTTTGTTCTGTCTGTTACTACTTGGAACCACTTAAATCCTATTTTCTGTATTTAATAAAATCACTTTTTTCCTTATTAATTAACTCAGAGTATGTATTAATACCTGGGGGAGCAAACAACTGTGCATATCTCTCTATCAGTGTTATAGAGGGCGAACAATTTATGAGTTTACCCTGTATAAGCTTTATACAGGGTAAAACGGATTTATTTGGGTTTAGACCCCATTGGGAATTGGGCATCTAAGTGCTAAAGACAAGCACACTTCTGTGAGCTGTTTTCAGGTAAACTTGCAGCTTTGGGGCAAGTTATTCAGACCCTGGGTCTGTGTTGGAGCAGACGGGAGTGTCTGGCTCAGCAGGACAGGGTGCTGAAGTCCTGAGCTGGCAGGGAAAAAAGAAGCAGGGGTAGTCTTGGTACATCGGGTGGCAGCTCCCAAGGGGGTTTCTGTGATCCAACCCGTCACAGTATCCCCCTAGAAAACCTCTGTGTACCCCCAGGGGTACATGTACCTGTATAACACAGGCCATAGAACTTCCCCCCTGGCAACATTCCTAGAATATATCTTGTAGAAAAACATCCAATCTTGATTTAAAAATGGTCAGTGATGCGCCATCACAACCCTTTGTAAATTGTTGCAATGGTTAATTACCCTCACTGCTAAAAATATATACCTTATTTCCAGTCTCAATTTGTCTAGCTTCAACTTCCAGACATTGGATTGTGTTAATCATAGAATGATGGAAGATTAGGGTTGGAAGAGACCTCAGGAGGTCATCCAGTCCTACCCCCTGCTTAAAGCAGGACCAACACCAACTTTCTTTGCTAGACTGAAGAGCCCATTATCGAATATTTTCCCCCATATAGATACTTTTAGACTGTAAGCAAGTTACCCTTTAACCTCTTTGTTAAACTAATTACATTGAGCTCTGAGTCTATCACTATAAGGCATATTTTCTAATCCTTTAATCATTCTCATGGGTCTCCTCTGAACCCTCTCCAACTTATCAACCTCTTTCTTGAATTTTGGGCACCAGAACTGGACATAGGATTCCAGAAGTGGTTACAGATGTGAAGTGGGCATGGTTTTCGGGAAAATATGACACCTAGCTACAATTCTCAGGAAACTGAATGGTCCGTGCCACATCCTTTAATGCTTTCTCCTTCGAATGAGCTATGATCAGCATATTGTTTAAGATGTGTAAAGGTCATCTGTAGGGACATTAATGCAGTACTTTGTAAAATACCTTGAGTACTATGTCAGACCAAAACGCAAAGCCTTATACTGGAGTTGAAGATCCTTACAAGAAGAGAAAGGTAAGAAATTATGATGGGAAGGCCAAACAGAGGCATGGCAAGTAGGTCCCTTGAACTTTGGCCAAAGTTTCAATAACCCGTTTCACAATTTCCATATTGAACTTGAATTTGCTCAATGACTTTCAAACCCAACACTGCTTTGTTGAATTTCCCCTTTAACAGCCAAATTATCAAGGTAGTGAGAATTTCAGAGAATGACCCCGCATCCCCCAAATTATCAAACTGAGCCAAACTGAATCAAAATTCAATAAAAACGTCCGTTCCTCTAATGCTCTGGACAAAGAGGAGCCCGGAATTCCGTTTACTTCAAGAGGCAGAACAAATCTTACAGATGTTTCAAGGGGGTGTGCCTGAGCCTTCAGATGCTGACAGGTCTGAGCTGCATCCACAACAATAGAGAACAACTCCTCACTGCTGGATTGCCAGACATTTTAAAGTACAAGAAAGTAAAAGTTTTCAGATGAAATTGGAAGTCTTGTGACAGGAAGGCTGTTATCTGTCAATAAGTAATAGATAATGTTGGGCATATGTATAGAAAGAACTGAGTTATGGATGTCTAAAGGTTACTTTTCCAAACCCAGACAAAGACATGGAATGGGAAGAGCAGATGATAAGCTCTCTAATGAATTAAGATGTTTAATATTTGGAAGGGGTGAATTAGCAGCTCTAATGATAATTTTTTCTCATGAAGGGGAGGTTGAAAATGTTTACAAACACCAATTGTGTGGTTCTGTATTTCAAAGGACTACTTGGGGGAAAACTGGGACACAGAGATGGAGGACTGCTTGGAATTAACTCTGGAAGCCCTTTAACATCAAAGAATTTGACATAGGCTTAGGAGCTTTAAAAGGCAGGAACCAGGAAAGATCTTTGGGACACAGAAGGGAAAGGTCGTGTCAGGAGTGGTCAGAGGTGAATGATTGATAGAGATGTAAGATTTTCTTTTCATTTTACTGTAATTAAGCTGAGAATACCTTATTATATGGTTTAACTTATGAGAAGTTCACATGTAGGGATGTTATGCAGATTGTTTCTCTTTGTTTTACTATCATGTTCTTGCCATTTTTAAGACAACTTGTTTTTAAGAAAACTACTTTCGTATGGGTAATTTCACGCAGACAGCCCATAACCACTCAACCATTCAAGGTCTCAATAAAAGACACGTTAGAACTGGTATCCTCTCCTAGTGTGTTGCACAGGGCCATGAGCAGATAAACACAAAGGAAAGCCCAGTAACCAAGGAGAAGATGCAAGTACGGAGGGGTACATGTGACACGTTGATAAGGAGTCAATGAGGTGTTAGCTATAGAGGGTGGCTGTGACAGACGGCAGGAGTGGTATGGAAAATAAGAAGAGATGAAGGCATGGATGAGGATTTGAACAGAGGTGAAATCAAGGCAGTGGTAGATACGTGCAACATTGCACAGGTAGATTTACAAATGTAGGAGATGGAAGGGGAGGAGAAGAGCTCATACGAGTAAATCAGTGAAGGAGATAGAAAATGGTTCCAGGACAGATGGAATGAGGAGTGTACAAGGTCAAGAACCAAATGAGGGTTGCACATAGTGGAGACAAGAGGTCTTGGGTGAGGAAGGAAGTAAAACTGCTAAAGAGAAGCCCATCTATCTTTAACAGTCTGCAAGGCTTCCAAGATTTGCTTGAGCAAGGTCTGAAAGGGTTCGTATTTTTACATGCAATATTTACGTATATTAATACACCACTGAACCATTTCATTATCACTGTAGCATTTTATATCCTTTAAGAAAGGTCACATGAGGAAAATACACATGGAAGAAGGTGGCATTGCCTCTACTGACCAGGGATTCTACTCGTGTTCCCTTTGTGACTCCACACACACCAATAATTTCACACTAGTGCTGAAGAAAGCAAAATTATTTCAGTGACATGTGAAGCCAAAGGTATGGTTCCTGAATGGTTGAGGTTGGAAGGGAAGGGACTTGCTCCTGTTTTGTCTTCCTAGCATAACATTCTCTTACTGAGAGCAATTAATACTCCTTGTAAGATTTTATGCTGGAAAAACAAGCATTTTTTGTCCATTTTGCTTTGTTTTCCCTTGCTGCTTAGCTCTGTTCTAGCTAGGAACGTTCCAGTACATCTTGGCTAATAGCCATTGATGGACCTATCCTCCGTGAACTTTTCCAGTTCTCAACTGATTTATACTTTGGACCTATCACACTATCCCATGGCAACGAGTTCCACAGGTTAGTTGTGTGTTGTGTGAAAAAGTACTTTCCTCTTGTCTGTATTAAACCTGCTGCCTATTAATTTCATCAGAGGACCCCTGGTTTTGTATTGTGTGAAAGGGTAAGTAACACCTCCCTATTAACTTTTTCCATACCACCCTTGATTTTAACATAATCTCCCCTTAGTAAGCTCTTTTCTAAGATGAACAGCCCTAATCTTTTTAGTCTCTCCTCATACAGAAGCTGTTTCAAACCCTGGACCATCTTTATTGCCCTTCTCTGAACTTTTTCCAGTTACACTATATCCTTTTTGAGCTGGGGAGACAAGAACTGGACACAGTATTCAAGACGTGAGAGAACCATGGATTTATATAGAAAAATATAATTCCAGTGTCTTATTTTCTATCACTATCCTGACAGTTCCTAACATACTGTTCGCCTTTTTGACTTCTGCTGTGCACTGAGCAGACGTTTTCAGTGAACTACTGATGGTGACTCCAAGATCTCTTTCTTGGATGTAACAGCTAATTTATAACCCATTATTGTATATGTATAGTTGGGGTTATTTTTCCAGTGTGAATTACTTTGTGCTTATCAACACTGAAGTTCATCTGCCATTTTGTTACGCAGTCATCCAGTTTTATGAGACCCCTCTGTAATGCCTCACAATCTGCTCTGGACTATCTTGAATAATTTTGTATCATCTGCAAACTTTGCCACTTCACTGTTCATCCCCTCTTCCAGATCACTAATGCCTATCACCTATACATAAGAATGGCCCTACTGGGTCAGACTAAGGGTCCATCTAGCCCAGTATCCTGTCTTCTGACAGTGGCCAGTGCCAGGTGCCCCAGAGGGAATATTCCGAAAAGAACAGGTAATCATCAAGTGATCCATCCCCTGTCGCCCATTCCCAGCTTCTGGTAAACAGAGGATAGGGACACCATTAATAGTAATATGATACATCGAAGATTAAAGAAACATCAGGCAACTGTTAGCTTTGCATGTTACAAACCTTGGCAGTCCACACATGAGCGAGGGGAGGGGGTGCACAATATTTTGGGCGAAGGCTGTAGTGCTAAATGAATAACAAGGTTTCCACGTGAGAAAATCTATGGAGCCAGCGAATATAGCGAAGAACGAGGTGATAAACAGTTGCATTGGGATCAATATAGGCACATTCTGGCATGCTTACTTATTGGGCTGCAGGGCTCCTCAAACTGGTTGGTACATCTGTGTTTCTTATTGACTATACCCAGGAGTGGTTTGAATGAAAAATTGGAGTTTAATGAAATTTAAAATATAATTTTACTGCCCTTTTAATTTCTCATAAAATCAGCAGTTAAAGGACTTTAGAGATTATGGAATTGTTTATTTTATGATCTAAGTATTGTAAAAAACAATCTGGTTTAACAAGCACCGGACTATGTTACACTGGTGAAAAACACTTTTGTAAGAAAAACGAAACAGCCTTCTTTTCTCTTTTTGTCGCAATGTCCAAATCTGGGTCATTTGTGGTTCCAACTACCTCTGAGATATGCAAGGTTTGGAAAAATATCAAAAAGCAGGGGGTCCTAAAACATAAAAAAGAATAGTGTGCATAGAAGTAGGTTAAACGCCACATATCAAACTCATTGTAAAATTGTAGGTTATAAGAGTGTCCTTGAAGACAGCACATAAAGTCCTTTGCAAAAAACAACAACAAAAAATGACTTTTCTATAACCATGGGCATTGCCTCTTCTATTTGTGGGTCCACAGGTTTTTTTTGTTTTTGCTTTAAAAAAAAAAGAGGAAACATCTCTATTGGTTACAACAGACTGGAACTGGACCGCTGGGTTTAGTTCTGACTACTACAGCACTTGTCTGTGTCCTTGGGCAACTCACTTAACTTCTCTGTGGCTCAATTTACAATATGTACATAAGAACAGTCAGACTGGGTCAGACCAAAAGTCCATCTAGTCCAGTATCAAGTCTTCTGACAGTGGCCATTGCCCCAGAGGGAATGAACAGAACAGGTAATCATCAAGTGATCCTTCCCCCGTCGCCCATTCCCAGCTTCTGACAGACAGACGTTGGGACACCATCCCTGCCTATCCTGGCTAATAGCCATTGATGGACCTATCCTCCATGAATTTATCTACTTCTTTTTTGAACCCTGTTATGGTCTTGGCCTTCACAACATCCTCTGGCAAAGAGTTCCACAGGTTGACTGTGTGTTGTGTGAAGAAATACTTTCTTTTGTTTGTTTTAAATCTGCTGCCTATTAATTTCATTTGGTGACCCTAGTTCTTGTGTTACGAGAAGGAGTAAATAACACTTCCTTGTACTATCTGTGAAGGTCTTTTATGTCTTCATATAAAAGGTGCTATAAATGCAATGTAGTAGTAGTAGTATCATTACTAGTAATAATAGGAAAACATTTCAAAGTGACTGGTGACCTTCTGCAAACTGCAGACATGTCACCTATACCTGCAGACATGTCACTGGTAAAGCTGAACAAAGAACTTTAAACTCTTCAGCAATTAATACATCTTGGGAAACTGTTCTGCACCTGGGGGGAAAAAATCAATGTACCTTTATGTGTAGGTTTGGTTCCTTATAAAATTTTCTTCAGTGCTTTGTCCAACCTAATTTTAGAAGTCTGAAGCAATGTGGTTCCCATCACTTCCTTTGAGGGACAATTCACAGGATGACAGATCTCATGATTCACAGGTTTTGCTCCAATCACTAGCCTAATATGTTCGTTAGAACCTGGCAGCTCGATTCCTGCTTACCTTGCTCACACCAGAAATCCTGCTGACATATATTGGACTACTCACATGAGTAAGGTGGCAGGATTTGGCCTTTCATGTTTCCTTAAATTTATTTAAGGCCCTCAGAATGCTTTCTCTGCCAAGGTTTTTAAATAAAGTGCTTTGAAGCACTATCCAAAAAACGCTAAGTACATTGCTTCTCAGGAAGAATTTGTAGTACAGACTGGGAATTCCACGATGATCATGTCTGGGTTTGGTGGTGCAGTGCTTGGCCCTAGACATCTGCCTGATTATTGGTTCAAGGTAAGTGGGTGATATCTTTTACTGGACTAACTTCTGTTGGACGAAGGGTCCAGTTTTTGAACTACACAGAGCTCTTCTTCAGGTCCGGGGAAAGACCTGAAGAATTCCTCCTCCTCTTCTTCCTTCTCCAGACCTGAAATTTTTTTTCAGCATAGTACCTAATCATTATGCAAAGACACACACACTAGGCATTTTTTAAAAATGTGATCATGGACGAAAACTCTAACACCTCAAGATCCCATACCACTGAAGCCAAAGGGAGCGATGTGTGCTTTGCATATCTGTAAAACCAGCCTTTAATTAAATACCGAGGGTAATTAATACTTCAGGTGTGGAGGGCAGGGGCAGGAACAAGGCAAACTGCATCACTATTGGAGATGATAAAGCTGAGCTTTGCACCTAAACTGACAAGTAGACAGAATTCTTGCAAACAAATTTATTTTCTTAGTACATTGGCTATCCAGTGATTGATTTTTGTTTGTTTTTTAGCATTGCATTAAAATCGGGACAGGCTGCTCCTCAGAGGAAGATTCAAATTATTCACGCTGTCAGCAAAAGCACCAGACAAACAAATAGGAGAGAGGGCTTTTGGTCTTCGCAAAGGAAGAATGACCTACGTCTGCGTTTACCATTCTCAGTGGCAAACAGCAGGGTTGACAGTGATGAATAGGAAGGTCAGGACAACAGCATCTGTCTCAATTTTCCTGACTGAGATGGCATCTCAGGCCTTGGTTGGGCGGAGCAGGTCGCCTGCCCCTGCTGCTCAGGTTGGCGGCACCTGCTACTGAATGTCTGAGTGCTCCTGATTTTGTCTCACAGAACAATTGCCTCCAGATCTCGTGGAATTTAAGGAATCGTGCTTTTAAAACCGATATTAAATGTCATCCATTTTCCTTAGTGTTTGGGGGTTTTAAGAGGGGGGAAAAAAGCTGCCGCTTAGTGACCCATGTTAACGAATGGGAAGAAAATTCGACAGGGTTACGAAGTCCATTTTCAGCCAAGCGAAAGAAAGCTAAATTATTATTAATGACAGACGCTTCCCATTATTTTCAGCAGCGTAGACTGGCCCTCCATGAACCCAGATGTTGACAATTTGGGATTGAAAACAACTTTTTCAGGGCCATAACCATCACTAGACTTTTACATGTGGAACTGTTGCAAAATTCAGATACGGTTCACACTGCTTGGGGCCAGATCCTTCCTCAAGGAGGATTCCAATAAGAATGTTGAGAATTAGGAAAACGTTAAGGATCAGGCCCTCAGACAGAAGAAACTTAACTGGGTAACCAGCCAGGGAACTTATTTAACCTTGATAGCGAAGGTCAATGGTTGCTGATTAACTGAAACAGTCTTAGCAACATTTGTGTTTAACAGGGACATTTGGACAGTATCAAATGGTACTCACTTAAAGAGAAGGGACATTTCAAGTTCTGATTTCTTTATATAAAGGTGTTACCAAATAAAGATTATAATACACAAGCATGAAATGCAATCAATATTTTCTCAGGGCCTGGTACTACTCGCACTGAAGTCAATGGCAGTTTTGCCACTGAGTTTAACGGGAGCAACATTGGACTGACAGAATGTCCCAATTCAGGGGGCTCTGCTGTAATGAGATTGTGCCACAGACCTTTGCCAAGACACGTTCCCAATCCTAACATCAACCTTCTGGCTTTCAGCGTCCCAAGAGAGCCACAGGGGTGGGTATTTTGAAAATGCCACAAGTGAAAATTCTAACCCAAGTTGCGTTTTTTGTTTCTGAAGTTAATTTAAAAAACAACAACAACTATTTATCAGCCCATGCAGAGGAAATTTACATTTGCATCAAGCAGTGTATCTACTGCAGAAGTGGATCATTTGATACTATCACAAATGCCCAGGGATGTAATGACAGACACATTACATGGTATGGAGATGAAAGTTGGCATATAAATGGTCACTCTGAGGCAGTAATTTTCTCCTAAAAAACCCTAGTGGCTCTGTTAAAACATCTTTCCGCTGCAGTTGCAGAAGATTTGGGATGAGGTTTCAGGTCTTGCGTTTGGATACTCTGACTGAACAATTGCTTGATTTTATAATACGAAATTTCACAGAAAATTAGTCTGTACTGCAAAATGGTGACTTTTTGTATATTCATAAATGATTTGAAAATATCCTTATAATTTAACTTGGAAAAAATGTCAACTGAGCATGTGCACCGTATTTTACCTCTGCTATGAAGGAAACAAAATGGTTCCATCGGTTCTGCCCTGCATTTTACTAACCCCTATGTACACCTAGATAATGAATTACTTGGATAAGGCTTTGGGCCTAATGCAATGTTTACACCCAGTTTTTAGCCAGGCAAACTGAAATGGTCTTTACAGGAAGTTTTCCTGAGTAAGAGTTCGGTAAGGACATCAGGATTCAGTCTATATAGATTCACACGCATTCACGTGACACCTGGACATTCACATTGTGCCTGTTTCACGGACACTGCACTGCATCCCAAGAAACCCTAAACTTGATATAGGGGCAAATTCTGCTCTCAGTGTAAATCCTTAACCTTAAATTAATCTGCACAGGTGTCACTGAAGTCAATGGGGTTGCACAGGGCATAATCTGGTCTGGAAAAAGCCCATTACTTTAGGGATGATGCATGAGAAGGAAAGAACAGAGATGGAGCATCATAGCCCAAGTTGAATTTGTGGGGCTGGCAGTTAGAGAAATCTTACCTTGCTAACTGAACAAACTATACATTGAAATCAGTGGGACACAGTGATTACTTAACCCTGCAATGTCATTTTCACAAAGTCACTTTTTTAGGGTAGAAGTGCATTTTAAGCGAAAGATCTAAGGCTTTTTACAGGGTATGTGCATAATTATGCTGCGTACCATCAATATAGTCTAGGTCGACTCCTACCTATTCTCCTCACTGCGAAATCAAATCATTGCGGAGAGTAATTAGGCAAAGCATCATAATCGCTTAATGAGGAGAATGATTAAACTATTATCCACGCCTGCAAATCCTTGGTGTATGCTTGATATCACCTACTGCTATACCACCCAGTACATTTTTTAAAATGTTCACAACTTATTCTGAATGCAAATGTCATGGATTCAAACAGGCTAGAAATAAGAAAGACCTATCAGATGACTAGCCCATCTCCTTGCCAATGCAGGACTAGACCCTACAGCATATTTTCTAGTGTTTTGCCCAGTCTTGCTTTAAACACTCCAAGCAATTGGGCTTCCACAGCTTGTCCTTCAGAGAATTTTTTGCCCTGCCAGGTGAATGCCATTGAATAACAGTGAGATACTGTTATTCAAAGGACAGATAGGAAAATAAATGCAAATTGTTAGCCAAATATATACATATTAGACATAGCACACACCACATTATTATTGTAATATACAGCGCACACGGGCAGTTATGTTCACAAATTATATTATGCCTTTCCCACAATGTTGTTCACTTCCATTCATGCAAAAAGTAATACCCATAACCCTTTGCACAGCTGAAGTCAGCAGTGGCACGGGCAGATACAAAACCCTGTGAAAGGCGAGATGCCTGAATGTTGTGTCCTAGTACAGGTTGGGATGTACTTCTATGGCCTAACTAGTACTTGGAATGCAGTATTTAAAACAGAGATAAGGAAGAAACTGGTGGATACAAGAAAACAAAACAAAAAGCTGGTTGGTGGTTTAAGTCTTGGGTGATGTGCAAAGTGCTATCTAAACCCGCAAACAACCCTACAATAGATATAGCAAGTTTAAAGGCATATTTTTTGAAGCACTCTTTCTGTTTCAGGCGAACTGAACACTGTGAGAATTGCTTCCCAGAAGGAATGGTAAAGTAGGAACTCTCTCCGTTCTGTACTGTACCGCTTTGTCTTTGATAATAACATTTAGCATTTCAGTTAATTGTTCTCTTACACATTCTTAACGACAAACCACAAGGGTAGTCAAGCAACTGGCCATATTTTAGACAATAAAATAGAAAGGGATACTGCGGAAAATGAAGTCTGTAAAGGTCAGGCCAAGAAGCGTGTTTGTAAAGTGGGGAACCCCCGTACAGAAGTTGCCTCAATAGTATATTTTCAACCGATGCCTATCATCACCCTGATCACATCCAGGGCCGGCTCTAGGATTTTTGCCGCCCAACGCAAAAACAATTTTGGCCGCCCCCACCCCCCCCGGCCCCGCCTCAACTGCGCCCCTTCCCCAAATCCCCAGCCATGCCTCCTCCCCCCAGGCTCTCAAGCCTGGGAGGGAGGGGGAGCAGCGGCGCGCGAGCGGCAGCGGAGGTGAGCTAGGGTGGCCGAGGCACATTTTTAGGGGCGGCATTCTGGCGCTGGCCATGCCGCCCCTAAAAATGTGCCACCCCAAGCACCAGCTTGTTTTGCTGGTGCCTAGAGCTGGCCCTGATCACATCTTATATCCCCTCTCCTCTCCATTTTTAAATGTAGGCTCCTAAGAGGCAGGGACTGTGTCTTCCTCTGGGGCTGGAAAGTGCTACGGCAAAACAAACAGTTGCTTCCTTTCAGTAGATCTTCAAGATGAACCCAAGAACCACCACTGTCCTAGCAGCAAGCCCCAGTGCCCAACGACTAAACAAGGTACAACAGGAGAAATGGAATGATTTTGTGCCTTACG
This sequence comes from Terrapene triunguis, assembly GCF_002925995.2. NCBI lineage: Eukaryota > Metazoa > Chordata > Testudines > Emydidae > Terrapene > Terrapene triunguis. Next base: position 1,893,732 of record NW_020664984.1, on the reverse strand, counting down.
TTCACACTCCTCTACATCCAGGTTGAACTGCTGTAAGGCCCCCAATGTAAGCTGCCTCACTTCAGCTTCTAGCAGCAGCTGCATCAGTGAAGTGGATAAGTGTTTGCATGCAGACATACATGCAGTCTGAGCCACCTTACCCTGGAAAATAAAAGGGAAAGCATTAAGGACATGATGCATAGGATCCAAATGGGACCAATCTGTTCACCTGTTAAATCAAAAAAGTACTGTACATTCCGCCCACCTTAAAGAGTCCCCTCTGGTACTTGGCATTTATATGGTTCCCAGATGTATGAAACCTTATTGTAATGATCCTCATTAAAAGGATTCCTTTTTAATAACTTGAAAGAAGCTACAGCAGGGCTAGATCCTGCATGATAGAAGAGGCTGCCTAAGAGCCCTCACTGCTGAAGACCATCCTGTTTAGTGCATTCAGCGCCTCTCTGTATCAGTCATGGATCAGCGTTCATGTGGCACTCCCCATCAGTACTCAGCCCGGGCCCGGGCAGCTAATGATCCAACCAGTGGACCAAATTCGATGATGAATCCTGGTCACGTGCCATCTAAGGCACGTTGTGCACACGCTAAGAAGAATACCTAAGCAATGCCCAACAGCTAATGGGTACAAGTTACAACATAAGCTTATTTGGCACATTATCTTTCATGAAAACTGCATGCTTTAGAGAATTTACTTAGTTCCTAGGCCAAAAACAATAGCACCAATTGTATTAATAAGTACTGCAAACTCAAATCAACAAATGAACCAGTAGCTGAAGATATGTAGAGTGGGATTTTCAGAAATGTTTAGTAATGGCCTAACTCCGTTCGCATTAAATTCAACGGGAGTTTTATTATTGACTCCAGTGGGAGCGGAGCTAGGCCTAGTGCTGAATTTCTCCCCAGATAACACACGGAATCCATAGTATGGTGCGGCTCTAGCGCCATTCTCAGGCACTGGTTTGGATGAGAAGCAGAGTGGGGGTAAGCCCGTGGCCCACTGTAGGACGCGCACACTCCTACTGTATATAGCTGTAAATGTAAAGTCCATACTAAAGACTGGCTCTAGCAAGCTTAGTGCTCTTCAACCTTCTTCTGATGCTATCTAGGTTCCTTGCAGACACAAACAAGGCGCGAGCTGAAGGAAATGTCATCGAAGGAACAAGGTAATTGAAATAGCTGTGGTTATCCTGATAGAATCACTCCCCTGGGGGAATCCGAGGCAGTTGGCTGCACCTCCTGTCTTGTCCCACCCTAGGGAATGTGATTATCAACATTCTGCTCCTCTTAAACCATCTCTAATTCACCAGTGATTAATTAACTGGTGATGCCTACAGGGAGGAAAAGTAACTCAGCCATTATGATGTGAAGGCAGCAGTGACTGCTGCTGTGCACTAAAGCAAAGCCAAGTGCTCGGTGCAGACATTTGAAAACCTTCTTTAGCTCCAGCATGAAAAACATAAATGACAGCAAGTACAAGTGGCCAAGACCGCTCCGATAAAGATGCAATCCTGCCTATACTCATAGGCATTAGGATTTTCTCACATTAGTTAGGAACTATTCCTCTTGTACATATACACAATTTAAACTCAAAAACATAAAACATGACCCATTTCCCGGGCTTTCAGTTTAGCCACAAGTCCCCCCCCAGTTTCAGGGCTCTCTGCATGGGGAAATGTTCTGGTATAATTATACCAGTAGAGCTGTGTCAGTGTAAGTCACCATGGGGATGCTCTCTTTCGGGATTCAGAGTGCCTTTTTTGGTTCCACTTAAACCATTTCCAGAGAGACAAACTAAACTGAAAAGGGAACTCTAGATCCTGAAAGAGAGATGTCCACACGGGGAGATATACTGCCACAGCTTTACTGGTATCACTGCTTAAAGCACAGTATAATTATATTGGTATAGCTATCCCAGTAAACTTTCTTGTGTAGAAAAGCCCTAAATCTCTAGTCCTGTTTCTTGGTGGAATGAAGGAGAATTCAATAAGAAACAGGATCAGAGTTTTAGGGCTTTTACACACATGGAAATTTACCAGTAGAATTGCTTATAGCACAGTATAAATATACTGGTACCACGATGTATATAAACTTCATGTAGAAAAGCCCTAAAACTCTGATCTTGTTTCTTACTGAATCCTCTTTCATGCCACCAACTATGCCACATATACTGTCCCCCACATTACCTTCAGCTCCCTTGTGCCTGTTCCAACATTTGTAAAATAGGAATGATGCTTATCTTTTGTAGAAAGACAATTTGAAAATGATGGATGAAAAGCCCTCCATGAAAGTTAAGTACGATTATTTGTGCAACAGGATTTAGGGACGGTCACACTGAGTGTTTTGTTGCACTTCTTTTTACTGCTCAGTTTAATAGTTTGTAAAAGTTGTAAGGTAATTTTTTACCAACGACTTAAACCTCTTGAGATTTGTTAGTATATTATTAAAAGCTTACATTGCTGTTAGCTTCAACTGCTACAGGAACTAACGAGAAAATTCTTATTAAATCTTTAACTATTATTTCCAACACGTATTTTCTTTAGGCCTTGCCAATTGAAATTTCATTCTTGAAGAACAGTTGAGATCTCAACACAGGAAAGACAGTGCCAGGTACAACTGCCTGGAAAGGTCAGACAATAAAATGACTGGAGTTAATCGTATGCAGTGGTGTAGCAGTGCTGCTCCCAGGATTTGAGAGAGACCAGGTTGGTGGGGTAATATCTTTTATTGGACCAACTTCTGCTGGTGAGAGAGACAAGCTTTCAAGCTCTTCTTCGGGTCCGGGAAACGTACTCAGAGGGTCACAGCTAAATACAAACTGGAACGGATTGAACAGGAGTACTTGTGGCACCTTAGAGACTAACAAATTTATTTGAGCATAAGCTTTCGTGGGCTACAGCCCACTTCATCGGATGCATAGAATGGAACATATAGTGAGGAGATATATATATACACACATACACAGAGCATGAAAAGGTGGGAGTTGCCCAACCAACTCTGAGAGGCCAATTAAGTAAGAGACAAAACTTTTGAAGTGATAATCAAGATAGCCTAGTACAGACAGTTTGATAAGAAGTGTGAGAATACTTACATGGGGAGATAGAGTCAATGTTTGTAATGGCTCAGCCATTCCCAGTCTCTGTTCAAGCCTAAGTTGATTGTATCTAGTTTGCATATCAATTCAAGTTCAGCAATTTCTCGTTGGAGTCTGTTTTTGAAGCTTTTCTGTTGCAAAACTGCCACCCTCAGGTCTGTTATTGAGTGACCAGACAGGTTAAAGTGTTCTCCTACTGGTTTTTGAATGTTATGATTCCTGATGTCAGATTTGTGTCCATTTATTCTTTTGCGTAGAGACTGTCCGGTCTGGCCAATGTACATGGCAGAGGGGCATTGCTGGCACATGATGGCATATATCACATTGCTTAGCCTAAGCAGTTAACACATATTTTAAGGGACCATTCAAGGTGAAGTGGCCAGTTAATTCCCCCCTGCAATGAGTAATCTGGGCAAAGCCAAGCACAAACTACTAAGATGCTTGCATACTAATGTAAGGAGCCGGGGACCAAAAAGGAGGAACTAGAACTCCTGGTGGTGCAGGAAGTAAACCAGATATTATGGGGATAAGCGAAACATGGTAGAATAGTAGTCATGACTGGAATACAGGCACTGAAGGGTATGTGGTGTTCAGGAAAGACAAATAAACGTAACGGTCGTGGAGCAGCACTATATATTAATGATGAGGTAGACAGTAAAGAAATTAGAAGTGATTAAATGGATCAAATGGAATCTGTGGTCAAAATCACTGAGGGAAAAAAGGTAGCAGAGGCTTCACTGGGATAGTGCTTGGGGTGTCCTACAGACTCCCAGGATTCAATTTCGATATGGACAGAGACCTCTTAAATATTTTAAATGAAATAAATGCTACTGGGAATTGTGTGATTCTGGGAGACTTTAATTTCCTAGATATAGATTGGAGAACAAGTGCTACTAATAATGGTAGGGCCCAGATAGTCCTGGATGTGACAGCTGAAAGATTTCTTCACCAAATAGTCACCAGATCAATGGCAGAGATGATGCCATTTTAGATCTATTATTGGTAAGTTGTGAGGATCTCAGAAAAACTGGTCAGAAAGAACGGCCATAATGGGTCAGACCAAAGGTCCATCTAGCCCCGTATCCTGTCTTCCAACAGTGGCCAAATGCCAGGTGCCCCAGAGGGAATGAACAGAACAGGCAATCACAAAGTGATCCATCCCCTGCCGCCCACTCCCAGCCTCTGGCAAACAGAGGCTAGAGACACCATCTCTGCCCATCTTGCCTAATAGCCATTGATGGACCCATCCTCAATGAATTTATCTATTAACTTTGGTTGAGTGATTCAGTTAATTCAGTTTAAACTGAGTGGCAGGATAAACAAAAATAGGTCTGCAACTAGGGTCCTTGATTTCAAAAGAAGAAACTTAAAAAAATTAAGAGAATTGGCTAGAGAAGAAGTAGACTGGATTGAAGAACTCAAGGATCTAAATGTGGAGGATGCTTGGAATAACTTTAAGTCAAAGCTGCAGAAACTGTTTGATGGCATCACAAGCAAGGGAATAAACTGGACAGGGAAGGGCTAGAGACCAAACTGGATGAACAGATTATTAAGAAGAAGCAGAAAGCCTACAAGGAATGGAAGAAGGGTTGGATCAGCAAGGAAAGCTCTCTCTTAGAGATCAGAAGGTGTAGGGAAAAAGTGAGAACTGACAAAAGCCAAGGAGAGCTAGACTTTGCAAAGGAAATGAAAACCAATAGTAAAAGGTTCTTTAGACATATACATAAAAATAAAACAAAGAAAGAAACGGGAGCGCTAAGCACTGAAGATGGGGGTGGCGATTAAAGATAATCTAGGTATGGCCCAACACCTAAACAAATAGTTTCTTTACATTTTTAATGAGTAATGAAGAGCTTGGGGACAGTGGCAGGGTGGCTAATGGGAACGAGGAGATGGAAATAGAAATGACCACAGCCAAGGTGGAAAACAAACTCAAACAGTTTAATGGGACCAAATCAGGACACTCAGATAATCTCCATCCAAGAATATTAAAGGAACTGGTACATGAAATTGCAAGTCCAACAGCAAGGATTTTTAATGAATCTATAAACTCTGGGGTTGTACTCTGTGACCGGAGAATTGAAAATATAGTACCTATATTTAAGAAAAAAAGTGATCCAGGAAACTACAGGACTGTAAATTTTACCTCAATTGTATGCAAAGTCTGAGAACAAATTTTGAAATGGAGAGTAATTAAAGGCATAGAGGTAACCAATAATTGGGATAAAATACAATATGGTTTTGCAAAAGGTTGATCGTGCCAGACCAACTTGATTTCTTTCTCTGAGAAGATATCTAATTTTCTAGACAAAGGAAATGCAGTAGATCTAATCTACCTGGATTTCAGTAAAGCATCTGATATAGTTCCACATGAGAAATGAGTTAAATTGGAGAAGACAAGGATTGATATGAGAATTGAAAAGGAGAAAAGGAACTGGGTAAAGGGGAGATTACAATGGGTCATGCTGAAAGGTGAATTGTCAGGCTGGAGGGAGGTTACTAGTGGACCATAAGAACAGCCACACTAGGTCAGATCAATGGTCCATCTAGCCCAGTATCTGGTTTTCAGGCAATGGCCAATGCCAGGTGCTTCAGAGGAAATGAAGCAAACAGGGCAAATATTGAGTGACCCATCTCCGGCTGTCCACTCCTAGCTGTTGACAGTTAGAGGATAGGGACACCCAGAGCATGAGGTTGTATCCCTGATCATCTTGCATTGATGGACCTACTCTCCACAAAAGTTCCTCAAAGGTCAGTCTTGGGACCAATCTTATTTACCATTTTCATTAAATGACCGTGGCACAAAAAATGGGAATGTGCTAATAAAATCTGAAGGTGACACAAAGTTGGGGGTATTGCCAATACAGAGGAGGACTGGAATATACAAGATCTGGATGACCATGAAAACAGGATGAAATTTAATAGTGCAAAGGACAAGGTCATGGCACTTAGGGACTACCAACAAAAATTTTTGCTCTAAGCTGGGGACTCATCAATTGGAAGTGATAGATTAGGAGAAAGACCTGGGGTGTTTTGGTAGGATGGCTATGAGCCATCAACGTGATGCGGCTACAAAAAAGGTTAATGAAATCCTAGTAAGCATCAGGCAACATTTTACCAGTAGAGATCGGGAAGTGTTAGTACCATTATACAAGGCACTGGTGAGACTTCATCTGGAATACAGTGTGCAATTCTGGTCTCCCAGAAAGATGAATCCAAACTGGAACAGGTGCAGAGAAGGGCTACTAGGATGATCAGGAATGGAGACCCTACCTCATGAGAGGAGACTTAGGTGCTTAGCTTATTTAGCCTAACAAAACAAAGTCTGAGGGGAGATATGATTGCTCTCCACAAATACATCAGAGGGATAAACACCAGGAAGACAAAGGAGTTATTTAAGTTAATGGCCAACGCTGGCACAAGAACAAATGGACTTAAACTGGCGGTCAATAAGTTTAGGCTTGAAATTAGATGAAGGTTTCTAAACGTCAGAGGCGTGAAGTTCTGGAACAGCCTTTCAAGGGGATGAGTAGAGGACAAAACACCTAACTCGTTTAATGACTGAGTGATACATTTATGGAGGGATGGTATGAGGAGGTTGTCTGCAATGGCATATGCCCCATCCACAACTGCTATTAGCAAATATCTCCAATGGTCTGAGATGCGACGCTGGATGCAGAGAATTATTTCCCAGGTGTCTCTCGCTGGAGGGTCTCATCCACACGTTCAGGGTCTAACTGATTGCTATATTTGGGGTTGGGAAGTAATTTTCCTCTGGGTCAGATAGGCAGAGACCCTGGTTGTTTTTTCCCCATCTTTCTCTGCAGGGCAGAACATGTGTCACTTGCTGGTTTGAACTAGAGTAAATAGAGGATTCTCTAACTTGAAGTCTTAAAATCAAGATTTGAGGACTTCAGTAACTCAGTCAGAGCTATAAGTCTGGTTTTCTAAACCTTTTATCATTTTTGTCCGTCTCCTCTGGACTCTCTCCAATTTGTCCACAACTTTCTTAACGTGTGGCACTCAGAACTGGACACAGCACTCCAACCGAGGCCTCACCAGTGCTGAGTAGAGCAGGACAATTTCCTCCCATGTTACTATACCCTAAATATTAGCCTTTTTTGTAATAGTATCACGTTGTTGACTCATTAAATTTGCAACCCCTCCCAGCTTGGTGGCATCCACAAATGTTATATGCATACACTCCAGTCCTTTATCTAAGTCATCAGTGAAAATATTGAATAGTTTTGGACCCAGGACAGACACCCGCAGAACCTCACTAGATACATCCCCCCCAGTTTGACAGCAAAGCATTGATAACTACTCTTTTAGTATGGTCTTTCGATCAGTTTTGCACCAATTTTATAGTAATTTCATCTAGACTACCATTTCCTAGTTTGCTTATGAGAATGTCATGTGGGACTGTGTCAAAAGCCTTACTAACATCAAGACATATCACATCTATCCAACTACAACTTTTGCTCTTATCCATCAGGCCAGTAACACTGTCAAAGAAGGAAACTAGAATGGTTTAGCAAGAAATGTCCTTGACAAATCCATGTTGGCTGTTACTTATCACTCATCTTCTAGGCGCTTACAAACTGATGGTTTAATAATTTGTTCAATTAATTGTTTAATAATTTGACAAGATGTGAATAAGCCATCTTGTTCAGAGTGGCATTATTTTCAACTTTTTTCAATGAAAATAATAATCAGAGCTAAAACATTAAAATATTGAAGACACTAATTTACAATGCTGTTCTCCTCTTGAAAAGTGGCTACTGCGTATGTAAAACTGGCATCTTCCTCAACCAACAGACAGGCTCTTCATGGGCATTTTCATGCCTAGCTGCTCATACTTTCCTTAACAAAAAAACCCAACCACAAAATTCTTCTACTCAACACAGCTATGAGAGCGAGCTTGACTCTTCTCCGTCTAATGCATTAGCCAAATCATGACCGGTGTACATCTCTACAACCCCACTTACGTCAATGGAGTTGCAGTGGTGTAACTGACAACATAATTTAGCCTGCAGAATCCCAAAAGATGAAAACAAACATGATGTGGGAGCAAGATAGAATCACAGAATCATAGGGTTGAAAGGGACCGCAAGGGTCATCTAGTCTAGCCTCCTGCCAAGATGCAGGATTTGTTGTGTCTAAACCATCCCAGACAGATGCTATCCAGACTCCTTTTGAAAACTCCAATGAAGGAGCTTCCACAATCCCCCATGGCAGTCTACTCCATTCTCCTACTGTTCTGACAGTTAAGGAAGTTTTTCCTGAGATTTCATCTAAATCTGCTACGAATCATAGAACATCAGGGTTGGAAGGGACCTCAGGAAAGCCATCTAGTCCAACCCCCTGCTCAAAGCAGGCCCAATCCCCAACTAAATCACCCTAGCCAGTGTGCTTTGTCAAGGCTGACCTTAAAACCCCATTGCCTCTTGTCCTACCCTCTGTGGCAAAAGAGAACAACTTTTCTCCATCTTTTTCAAGTATTTGAAGACCGTTATGTCCCCCACCTTAATCTCCTCTTTCCCAAACTAAGCATACGCAGTTCCTTCAGCCTTTGTTCTCAGGTTCTCCAGCTACTCTTCAACTCCCATGATATGAAAGGGGTTTGTTCTTTAATAGGAAAACCAGGGATTTGTTGGTCAGAGTTTGAATTCCATCTGTTTCAGAAGAATTATGATGGAAATTATGAAGGAAAATAATGGTAAGGAAATGGTCTGATAGAGGCTGAAGAAAAAGTAAGCTTAGGGAGGTGTGAAAAACCAAGCTTTCCTTACGGAATATGGTCAAGGACGTGCAGGCCATTGGGACCTGGATCCCATTCATCTGGCTGAAATACCAGCTCACAGGAAAGCTACCACTAGAATAGAGAAAATATTATAAGCAACCCACCTGAGGCTTTTAAAAAAGGGAGCACTGAGAGTCTTCCTTGAGGCTTGACTAAGATCCTACGGCTGAGAAGGACATTGCACCAGAAGATAGATGGAGATAGGGTGTTTTGATGGGCAAACAGATTTCCCCACCCACTAGAGGGGAATGCTAACCGCTAAGCAGACTTCCAAGGATGCCACCTTCTCCAGACCAAAGCAACAAGGTGGGGCAAGTAAGTTTCTTTTCCCTGCACATTTATCATACCCCCATAGTCTCAATCTAATGCATTTTTTTCTTGAGGTGCTTTCTTTAATAATCTAACAGGTTTTGCTTGCCTGGTTTGTTCTCAGGTTTTCCAGCTACTTTTCAACTCCCAGTGGCAAAAGTTCCACTTAATTCTAATGGAAGCAGGGTTGGTTTTTAAGGTTTTTTGTATCAATTGAAGATTCACTGCCACTCTACATTTCAAACCTTCTCTGGCTAAGAAAAGCTAGACAAAGCTCTCTTTAGAGCCTGTCAAGTCACTCCTTTGGCCACAGGAGTCCTAGAGAAGTGATATGGGGTGACCTCAGTCCCATTGCTGCCCCACAGTATTCTGTTCAGATTCTTCTACAGCCTTTATCATCACGGTAGTTGAGTGCCTGCCAGAAATGTCCTATACAACTTGACTAATATCTGTTACATGGCTTTTTTCTTCTCCCTTCCTCTCTCTATGAGGAAACTGTGTGGATATTTAAAAAAAATTAAGCTTACACACACACACACACACACACACACACACACATACACACACCCTATGCTATTAACAAAAGGCTGATCAAAGAAGTGCACCTTGCACTTGGAGTGAACAGTGGTGAGGTTGGTGGTGGTTCTCGATCCTGAGGTCCTTCATTCCAGAGAGTTGGACCAACACCTAAGAAAGCTGTCATTGCACAGACAAGCTTAACCTTTGTGGTAGTCAGTTCCACTCTGCCTGAGGAGTCGAGCTGACTATTGTCCTCATCCTGGAGCTTCAGGTGACTTTTTAAGATGTCCTTGGGCCTGAACATGCCTGAAGATAAGACCTAATGCCTTGAGTTTGGCAGTATCTCTCTGAGACGCTAGCGTAGAGTGGACGATAGCTCTAATATACTTGCACGGGCCTGTGTTGCTGAGGAACTATGCTGCCATGTTCTGAAGTAGCTGGAATTCCCCAAAGGCTGATGGTTTCATGCCCAGGCAGATAACATTGCTGTCGTATAGCTGAGAAATGAAAAAGGCACGTATTACTGTGTATGATGGAGTATTTTAGCAAACCTCAGTATGACTGAGAAGAAGCCAAAGAAACAAAATCTGATCTTGTGAGGTCAATGCGTAGACCTAATTAACGTTTTAAATAGTGTTATCTATGTATACGAACTATTTTACAACTATGATGTTTCCGTTAATCCATAGAAACTAATATTTTGCTCTCATACTAGCTTGTGCTTAAATTGCAGAACTCACAGATTAAGCAGGTTCAAGATGCTAAAGGAAATGGTATTAGCAATTCAATAGGTAGCACTCGACCTTGTGATTCAGAATTGAACCAATGCCTCAGCACAGTAGTGAGTTCTGTGCTGCTGGAGGGGCACATTTCAAATATTTCAACTTATGGTCATTAAAGACCTTGTGACACTTTTTTTCCCTACCTGGATACTGCCATCATTTTCAGTTGTATGCAATATTTTGCTTCATTTCCTGCCCTAAACTGGTTTGTAGTACTGCTATATAGTGTTCAAAAGCTGCTGTGTTTGACTCCACAGACGGCTGAAGTTCTTCTATATAAAAGTTCTCCAAATTTGTGTAATTTTTAGATACAATTTTAGATGACTGGACACTGAAATCATCTAAGCATTATCATCATCAATCAACATTTAACAAATGCAGGAGCGAGAACATTAAGTATATATGTTTTAGTAAAAACAGGGACATAGTTACACAACAGCTAGTTTTTATGGCAGCTTTCCAAAATTCTACTCACCTTCCCAAATGGGGACAGAATTTGGGTTTTTTTGATGGTTGAGCAAAATATGAGTTATTTTCATCACTGTAGTAAGGACAGGCAAGTAGATTTTAATGCCTGTGCTAGTAAGTTTTCCTGACAGTTTTAGAATAATCTGTTTTTAAAATTAATCAATATAATCTTAATATATCTTGCAAGCGACAACCATTGTTGGGTTTCATTCATCTTCTGCAGGGGGATTTTCCTTCTGGTAAGATGCTGGTCTATCCATTATGGAGAAAATGCACTATATATGTCTCCTATTGTTTATTGCTGTTCCCAATGTCCATGAGCATTCATTACTCACCTCAAAACAAACAGCTTTATTAAAATTAACATGAAACATGGGAACTGTTTTGTCAGGTAGAGCCAAAGGCTTTTACATTTTATCATGTATTTGTACCATTTTGACACAGTCTGTGATTTAAAGATCACTTGTGCCAATTTCTCATTTCCAAACGTAGTGGTAATCACAAAACTATTTCAGTGCTATTTTTCTTCATTATTGAGAACAGTCACTTGGTTTTATTATGCACTGGCAACTCAGCTCTATTTGTTCACAATTTCATTCTAGCTTTAACTGACAGATATAAACAAAGCTGTCAGAAAGGACAGACAGCGGTAAGTTGTACATTGGGGCCAACATTTTGAAACATGAGATCATTTAAAAAATGGAACGTGCTCTCTCGCTCTGTTTTACAAGGAAATCAGGTGTTAAGAGCATTATTCTTTAATGAGAAATACAAATAATAATACTTTGTACCTGTCAGGCCAGATCCAACTGCCATTGAAGTCAGTGGGGCAAGACTGAGCCCTTACAGAACTTTCCACCTGTAATTCTCAAAGTTCTTTACAGAGGAGGGGAAGAGTTACATTTTACACATGGCATAACTGAAGTACACAGAAGTTGAGAAACTTGCCCAAAGCTACATAGTGAGAATTGCAGGCAGAGCTGGGAACAGAACCTAGGTGTCCTGAATCCCAGAACCATTTTAAGTCCATTAGATGACAAGTGCTCTTCTGTTCTGGATGCTACGAAAGATAACCTTCGAATGTTTGAAAGCCATTATTGAAGTTTTCTTTCTCTATGTAGACGGAAGGTGGTGATCTGAACTGCCCTGGGACATTCATCAGGTATTTTGCCATGAAGCTCATCTGGTCAGCTATACCATAGCCATACCACCGTCTACTGTTATCCTATTGCCTACGGTTCTTTAGGAGGCATGTTGGTGGCAGTTCAGTATGTGGGGCTCTTCTTTGTGAGTCGGCATTGAATCCATGCTCCAAGTGTCACGAGAGGCCTGGACCCGAAATGACCTGCAGCCATCTTCTGTATGAACTTAGCATAACCCGCAGCCATTTTGTATGTTCAGCCACCATACGTTGGAAATAAAAACTATAGTCGGGAAAATTCAGCCTTGGATTAGGTAGATAGCAATGCTTCAACTGGTATCGTCTAACAGGGAGAGATGCAGTAAAGTCACAGATTCATGAGACTGGAAGGGAATATGGACAAGCTAACCTTGAGTTTCTGCAAGTTTCTTACTCGATAGCTGAATTTCTTGTTAAAAGTTGCTTTTGCTGATAAGTAGAAACTATGAGGTTTTGCTGTTGCTAGAGAAATTGTTTTAGTCCATTAGGGGTTACGATTGGTTAGATTTATTGCATAGTCATGTTTTAAGTATAGGGGTTCTCACAACACATTTTTGGTGGCCTCAGAGTGCGGCCACTAACTCTTGCTGGTGGCCACTCTGACATTTTCCCCTAAAATACTTAATTAACGTTAGGAAAAACAAATAAATATGCACATATACATGTCCAAATCATTGACATTTATTTATGTAGGGTTTTTTTGCAGACTCAGTAATAAAAATAAATGTATAGTTGTCTCTATTTACTGGACCAAAACAGAACAGAAACACAAAGAAGGTGCTTTGCATGTTTTGTTTTTTTGGTTGATTTTTTTTTTTCAAGACTTGTTAGCTAGTGAGTCTGCTATTGTGAAAAGTGATATTTGTTAATATCACTTTTCACAGCAGACTTACTCAGCCCCAGCAATCTGGGTGACAAATTAAGCCCTGGATAGGGAGGCAAGGAGACCAGGGGCAATGTGGGGGCTGGAGGCGGCAGTGGGGCTTGGGGTGATGGGAGGCTGGGGTGAGCCCAGAGCTGGAGTCTGGGGTCCTGCTGCATGGCTGGGGACTGGAGGAGGCAGCAGGGGCCAGGGGTGATGTGCAAGGGGTGAGTCTGGGACTGGATCCCTGGGGCTGGGGGCCGGAGACCGCTGCCGTCTGACCAGAGCCTGCCACCCACTATGCCAGGGCTTCAGCATTGCCCCTGGGAAGGTGGTGAACTCACACTGCTTGCCTGCTTCTACAGTGTTTGTGGCTCCAGAAGGGGACATGCACCAGCTGACGGCCCTGGGGGAGAGGCCACTGCTTTGCCCCTCCCCCCAATCACCACCCAGGAGGCTGTGGTCACATGAAAAGCCCCTGGTGGCTGCATTTGAGAAACACTGGATGAAGGACTCATTTTAACTATATAATGAGGGTCAAAAGAGAAGCTTGTTGGAACCTAACTCCAGGACACAAAAGCTGCCAGAACGCTTATACCCTGCACAACCCCGGAGCCCCAGGCAAAATCCAATCCTGACTGGCCATCGGGAGATGTCCATCTGCTTTATTGGGAGTGGCGAGCATTAGATGCTTGGAGTGTGTATTCTATTGATTAATTGATAATAAACATACATTAAGGATATTTACTGTGTAAAGGCTCTTCCACTGGGAAAAGGTCCCATTAACCCGTCGAGGGTCACTGCACCCAGAGGGGGAGGAAAGGACTCTACACTTGTGCGGATAACACAAGCCGGCACTAACGGGCACTTGTGGTTGCTGCTATCTTTCACTTAAGATGTAAAATAAAAAATCTTGGCCACTCCTGGACGAAGATCCTACCACACTTTTCACAAGAGTACTGTCCTGATGTGAAAACTTAGTAACGTAACTTCCAATTCCAGCAACTGGACACACTACGGGCAAAAATCAAGGGAATAAAACTAGCAAATACTATGAAAGTGTAAGGAAACCCAGAAATCCCCTTTAGAGAATTCTTGGCTGTCTTTTGCATGGTATTGGCTAGGAATACCCACCCCATATGAGTCTAAAAACCATACAAGCAAACTGAACTGGGAAGGAGCATGAATGGCTTATAGGTATTTAGGACAATTGCTGTCAACATGCCTACCACGTTGTACATGTTCTTTTGGCCAGCAGGGCTTACATAATGAAGAGTGGGTGACATGATGTTGCTCTAAGGCAAGAGCGCAAAATCTTGTGCTCGGGTATCTAGTCAATAAGCGGAGTGCAAGGAATTAAGGAGGGCAAGGTAATTTTATTATTACAGCTTGATAGCACAACAGTTTCTTTACTGAACCTTCCAACAAAGATTTTTTGCTGCCCCAAGAGATTTTCTAGCACCGTTTCATTTCACAGACACTAACTGAAATCTGAAGAAGAAATAAACACAATAGCCACTGCCAGCAAATTCTCCCTGGCCACTCATTTTTCATGCAGGGGATGCTTGGGGCCAAACACACTGCTGGGGTCAGTGGGCACAACCCCACTGAACTCAGTAGAGCTACCTCCCTAGCCGAGAATAAGGCCTTTGGTTCCCACAGCCCTGACATCTAAAGATGTTTATTCATTTAAATAAGATTAAATTCCCCATGTAAAAAGAGAGCTCACGGTCTTAAAAGGATTTTAAAACATATACAAAGTCAGGTAATTTAGATCCAACATTTTTTGGCTTTGTAAAAATGTAACTATAAATATTTTCTAAATAAAAAAAAAATCAATTAGCCCAGTTATAAACCACCTGAGCTTTAGTGGCTGTTGGACCAAAGATTCCATCTCTCCTCCTCCTCCCCTTTACCCTGGGTAGGACGCAACTGTTGAGCTATAGGAATGTAGGAATGACAACACTGGATCAGAGCAGGGCCCAGTTTTCTCCAGTATCCTGTCTCTGACAGTGGCCAGTATCAGCATCAGAGGAAGGTGCAAGAAAACCTTGCAGCTACAGAATAACCTGACCACAATGAAAGCTTTTTTCCTAACCCCAACTTAATTAGACACTGATTAATTATGCCCTGAAGTATGGAGGTTAATGTCCCCTCCAAAATTCTTGGGGTTTTTAAAATCTGATTATAAATCGAAAAATTCCTCTTAGCCACATATATGCCCAAAGTAAATGATACAGGATATTCATGCTTGTGTTTGGAATGCATTCAGTTTAACGTTGCTGGCCATCAACTGCACTAAATGTGTCTTTACCCTAGAAACTTCTAATGCTGTTTTTCTGCCTCTATTACACCACCTAACACAGGTAGCTCCTTTCACAGATTTTCTAGGGGCTCAGAGTGATGCACAAGTAATATATTTAGCCCAGGGGGAGCAAAGACTCCCTTCTTCCTCTCTCCAGGCTCCCAGCCAGGCACAGGATCAGCAGGCATATGCCATATACTTGATAGCATGGTTCAATTTCTAGAGGGGAAACCGTTACGTTGACTGCCATGTTCTTCACCAGTCCTCCGATGAGCACTCTGCTAGCCTGCACATGCTGCATTAATGATGACAGCATCTGTGCAATGGTATAAGTGCTTTGGAAGAGTATAGGACACTTCAAATAGGATGCCTCTGGTCAGGCAGAATAGCTACAAACGACATCTCTGCCTCTAGCTAACTCACCAGTGGTGCTGCTAGATTTCAGAAGAAGCCACAATATGCCTCCATATCCAGAAGGGCAGGGCAGACCAAAGTTTAATTTTTGCATGTAGGCATCCCAGTAGGTGATCTCACAGGCAACTTCCCTGGCGGCCGGGCAGTTGCATGGGTTTAAACAACGGCAGGCTCTGATCCCCATTATCCTCTCCAGGGCAGCTGTCCAATCAGCCTCAGTGTTGGCATATAGGCATTTCATAGGAAATGCTTTTACAATGGAGCCCTTCCAAGCTCGCCAACACTTCCAGGCCAAGAACAATCTTTTTTTAAGTGACGAGGAGGGCGTGCAGGCAGGGGAGATTAAGTATAACCAAGGACATGAGAGCTTTGAAGGATACAAAAAAAACTTTGTCTAGATCAAAGTTACCAATAAGTTATTCAATGACTTGACAGAAAGCTGAGGGGACTAATATATTAATAAAGTCTTCCAGGAAAACCACTGTTGTATCAATTGTTTATTCAAACCTTTACAAACTTCATAAAAAATTAACTGAATTTGGGGCAGGGAACCAGAGCCATAGGCGAAAGTTTACAGAATACAATCCTTGAGACGCCTGAATGTCTGCCGGTTTGCCCCTTTTGATTTCAATGCTCGGCATTACTCAGTTACTAAGTGGTTAGTACGCTAAATAAAGTGCTGGTCCTCCTCCCAAATACATCACTGGAGTGGGGTTCATGGGTTTTGGTTTTTAAACTCCAGTAATTATGGAGTTTTACTCTTATTTTACAATGAATCGCTCAGTTCATGTCCTTCAGTGCAATCTAGTTCAATGCATGTTTCATAACCATTGTTTCACCTCTGTGGTCTAGATCTACATGACATCTTCTCAAGGGGAAACTCCTGCCCTTTACAGATCTCCCTCCTATCCATGGATGTCACACCCAGTATGGCCAACTGGAAGTCTGCCCATGGATCAGGTGCAAGAACAGAACTCTTCCAGCAGCTGCGCACCACAGAGCCTTCCAATGGGGTTAACGTGAAACCAGGCAAACCTTCAAGCGTGCAGTTCACAGGCTACCTCCTACAGAGCCTGCAAATCCCTGCTGAGTCAATCATGTTTCAGGAAATCAGGCATGAAATCATCTAATTTCATTTGTATTTCATCCTTGGGCAGTAGATTAAACCCTTAAGAACCCAAGGGGCAGAATAATCACCATGGGGAAGGTCAGCACGGTAACTGCAGAACGTTGGTATTATTCACGGTAGCATATTTGTTTGAAAATAGCAAATATGTTAACAATTAGAGAAGGGTAAAGCTGAAAGGCTGCCTTGTTAATTAAGGAACTTGCTATCAAAGGACTCATTAAAAGCTACTGAAACTGAATGGCTGTTAAAATAAATACCCATTAATCTTAACATGCAATCAAGGAGCATGCTGCCACTACCTACATCACTGCAGGGGAAGGAAAGGGGTTCCTCAGATGCACACCTAACTCTGTTAACAAGCATAAAAACCTCTGTGTCAATCATGTAACCTAAAGGCAACACGCCATGGATTTGAAATGCGAGGGAAGAGAGTTCCATAGGTTGTGTTAAGACTTCTACAATCATGGTGGTTCAAAACTAAGTGTTCCTGACTGGCTAGTAATTTAGCCAAGAAAAAGGCTTGTATAAAATGCTTGTTTATTTTCAAAGTAAAGACTTGGAAGATTTCTCAGAACTGAAAGGCAGCCCAGTAACCAACGTGCAACAATGAAGACGGAGACAAGGACTTGAAGTGACCTCAGACTTGCCAGTTTGGTCGCTGCCCAACACCTGAATTTCATTAATTTGTAACAAAATGTTAGCGGTGGGACACGATTAAACTGGGGTTTGGTTATATATGTCTATACATTAGAGTGCCCTTACTTCCTTAAAGGGGCAAGGGAGTGTTCGTTATACCAGACAGCAGAAGGAGGGTGGATGCCAGGATAAGCGGCCTGAATTTGCCAGTAAGTGAGTGCTGCCTGACTGCACCTGGGACGCAGCTGAGTCTATAGCGGGCTGGCTGCAGGGCAGCAATGCAACACCAAGTCTTGTCTGTGTAGTTTAACAGGGTCTACCACAGCACCAGTCCCTGCCTGGCAGAGAGCAGCACTGCCTAAAGTAAGTGTTCAAAACCCATGGGGTTTGTTTTCAATCTGAAATGCAAACAAAACTCTTTCCCCATGTACACATCACTCTGCCCCCATCCAGCCACCATGGCTACATCGCAAGCAACATTGTGTTCTGAGCAGCACAGGAAACTCACCGGGAAATATCCTGAGCTGTTAATGGTTGATGCAGTGCTTCCTGTTTGCTAGCAGGGAAGAGCTCCTTCTTACCTGACTCTGCAATCTGCCTCTTCCCCTGCCACAACAATCACTTTTCTTATTCAGGATTTTTATGAACACAGGACCAAGTATATCTAGACCATTCCTGACAGGGGTTTGTCTAGCACGTTCTTAGAAACCTCTAATGACAGGAATTCCCCAACCTCCCTAGGTAACCTCTTCCAGTGCTTAATTATCCTTATAGTTAGAAAGTTTTTCATAACATCGATCCGAAATCTTCCTTGCTGCCAACTAAGCCCATTGCATCTCATCCTACCTTTGGTGGACATAAAATAAAAAAAATAAAATATATGGAGATATACCTATCTCCTAGAACTGGAAGGGACCCTGAAAGGTCATTGAGTCCAGCCCCTGCCTTCACTAGCAGGACCAAGTACTGATTTTGCCCCAGATCCTTAAGTGGCTCCCTCAAGGATTGAACTCACAACCCTGGGTTTAGCAGGCCAATGCTCAAACCACTGAGCTATCCCTCCCCCATGGGAAAACAACCGATCACCAACCTTTTTATAACACCTTTTACATATTTGAAGATGTAAGTCCCCCCCCCCCGCTTTCTTCTCTAGACTAAACATGTCCAGTTCTTTTAACCTTTCCTCATAGGTCACCTTTTCCCAACCTCTTACCAATTTTGTTGCTCTCCTCTATATTCTCTCCAAGTTGTCCACTTCTTTCTGAAAGTGTGATGCCCTGAAGACAATACAGTACTCCAACTGAGACCTCAGAAGTCCTGAGTAGCGCAGGACAATTATTTCCCACGTCTTACATATGACACTCCTGTCATTCTGGGATGTATTAACATTTGCCGCTTTCTGCAACAGCATCAGACTGCTAGCTCATATTCAATTTGTGATTCACTATAACTCTCAGATCCTTTTCGGCACCACTGCTGCCTAGCCAGTTATTTCCCATGTTGTATGTGTGTATTTGCATAAAGTCCTCTGGGACTTTTAATGATGAATTTCCTGATTTTTGCACAGCTAAATTCTAGATGTTTTAGGTAGTCTGAGAAGAAGCAAAGAACAACAACAAAAGTGCTGTGCATGCTCTCCGTCTCTTCTCCTGAGGAGCGGGGGGTCTGCAGGCAGAGAGCAGTAGTGGCAGAGCACCCTTTAGGTGTTCCTGAGAGAAGGTCTCCTGGCAGATGGAGGAAGGTTCACTTCTTGACCACAGACTTGCTTCCTTCACTCTACTGTGCCATGGTGGGGAAGCAAGGAGGCAATAGAGAGATGGAACAGTGCTCCTGTTCTGGAAATAAAGCCTCACACACTTTTATCCGTTAAAGGACAGTAGCGTTGCAAAAGGGGTGGTAGGGAAATTTGGCTCCTTGCTACCTCAAAACCAGCTTTAAAATTTTAAGTAATGTGTAAATAATGACAACATTGAAAAGGGCTTTCTGGACAATTAGCAATTGGTATGTTAAGGCAGGAGTGCTGAATCTCTGCTCTCTTTGTGCCACTGGAGGCAGAGAACCTGGTGCAAGCCCCAAAGGGGAACGGTCGAGCCCCTGAGTCCAATGGACAAATCTGAGCTGTGTTTGGTATTTGCAGGAAGAGAGGTGCAGCCCAAAAGGCTCAGATTAGGGGAACAGGTTGGGACCAAGAAAAGCGGTTACAATCTTCACATTAGTCTTCTCTGAACAAGGGCTTCCTGTCCCTCTTTGCTCCATCCCAATACTCCTCTACATTTCCGATAGCAGCTTGACATTTTTTTTTATAAAATCACTCAATTATTCTTGAATCACTGAAGATCAAGATGCCTCCTTCAAGTCGCTTCTGCCTCCAATACCCAGGGTTAGGCTCCAAGAACCCACCTCTCACAGTCTGGAAGATAGGTCTGTGACCATGAGTTTACTCATCTCGGTGCTGAATGAACTGGTCAGACCATGGCACAGCCGAGTGATGCACCGATTAGGGAGCTTAGCAAGTACACAACTATTAAAACTAAACATATCTAAACCTGCAGGACCAGATGACTTGCACCCAAGAACATTAAGAGAATTGGCTAAGGAGCTTCCTGAACCATTAATGAGAATTTTAAACAAATCTTGGAACACAAGGGAAGTTTCAGAGGAAAGGCAAAAAGCTAACGTTGTGCCAATATTTAAAAAGGCTAAAAGGGATGACGTGGACAGGGAGCCTGATGCTGACCTGAGGCAAAATCATGGAAAGGTCAATATGGGAAGCGAGCAGCAAAGAATTAATTGGCATAATTAATGCCAATCAATGTGGTTTTGCGAAGAAGAGTTCATGAACCTGATATTTTTAGTGAGATTATAAATTTTGTTGCTAAAAGGTAACTGTGTGATATATCATCTTTTGACTTCTATAAAGCATATGCCTTAATCCTGCAGGATATTCTGATAAAAAAAATTAGCACTACATAAAATCAGTGCAGACTATATTACATATATTTAAAACTGGCTAATCATTAGATCTTAATAAGTAATTGTAAATATGGCATCATTAGCCAGTGAGGATGTTTCCAGAGAAATGTTAGAGTGATCAGTTCTTTTCCCAATGCTATTCAATATCTTTATCAATGATTTGGAAGAAAAACTGAAATCATTACTCGTAAAATTTGCACATGACCCAAAGATTAGTGGAGTCGGTTGTACAGGCTGATCTGGATCACTTGGTAAGATGGGCTCATGTGAACCACATGTGTGTTAATACAGACCTCCTGAGGTCCCTTCCAACCCTGATATTCTATGATTCTATCTAGGAACAGAAAACACAGATCACATTTGCAAGATGGGAGACATGGAAAGGACTTCGTTGACAAATTGGAAATGGTAGAGAAAAGAGCTACAAGAATGATATGAGGACTGGAAAACATGCCCTATAGTGCATTTTTTCTCTTAGGAAATACTGATTTCCTCACCCCCTCTATGCACTCCCTCCCCCGGTGCTTTTGTCTACTACTGTACATAGATTCATAGATGCTAAGGTCAGAAGGGACCATTCTAAGGATGAAGCAATGACTAAGGGTTAGAGCACAAGGCTTGGAGCTCTTGGTTCTATTCTAGGTTTTGCTACACATAACAGGCAAGCTCCTTAATCTGTTTGCTTCACTTTTGCCATCTGTGTATTGAAGAGTATCACAGATATTAAGATCCTAATGTATCAAAACTTAGGACTCATTCTTTGAAATGCATTTTTTCTTCACAGACTGTCCCAAACAGAGAAAAGTGGAGAATTAAGTTTTCTATTTATCTATCAATCAATTCCAGTGTAAGCTTCCTCCCACTAACCTAGCAATAAATCTCAGATGTAATCTCAGATCTGAAAAGATACCTCCAAACATATGCAATTCCTCCCCACCCCCATTAGAAGTGGGGGCAACCTATCTGGAGACCTACCCAGTATGACGTGGGCTTAAACTAAAAAATTTCTTTAGCAGAAATAACTTTCAATCATCATCAACGTAAATCATTATCAACAGGCTCAGTAAAAACCAGTGACCTACAGGCAAACAAACACCTATAAAAGTAAACTACTTGACTATGGTCTCTTTAATTCCATTTCAAAAACATTAGAGGGATGATTTTTTAAAACAAACACCAGGCATGTAAATTGTGCAGTGTGTGTGTGTGTGTGTGTGTGTCTTCCTACTGTATTTTCCACTGCATGAAAGTGGGTTTTAGCCCACGAAAGCTTATGCTCAAATAAATTCATTAGTCTCTACGGTGCCACAAGTACTCCTGTTCTTTTGACTATATCTTGGGAGTTCTAAAACTAGGGACTTTAGTTTAATTGTTTCAGCAGATGAGGATGGATTTAAAATTTAAGATATGGAGCCCATTTTCTCAGGTAAGTGGTGTTCTCCTGACTATAAGACATGGGACCTGGAACCGTTCACATCACAACTGGCACTGACTGACACTCTCGATGCAAGTCTCAGCAGAGAAGCGAAGGCCTCAGCGAGCCATGGCAACGGAACTCCCTTCTCAAGTGGTGCCTCCAGAACAGGGTTGACACACACTGCCATGGCAGCATGAAGGAAACTCGCATGGCCTATTCTCCATGCTGTCAACTGGACTGTGGAGAAATAAGGGATTTTTATCTCATGAGCTGTCAATAACACTTTTCCACAGCACTAAATTCTTACACAAACAAAACTTAAGGAAGGAAGGTATTGTGGATAAGGCTCCTGTCTCAGACTCAAGAGACAGGAATTCTATTCCTGGCTCCACCACAGACTCACTACATAGCCCCTATGTGCATCATCTTGCTCACTCACATTACAGAGGGGACACTTACCCTGCTCCACTAAGGAGCTGAGAAACTAAATTCATTCATGTCTGTCAAGTGCTTTGAGATTTTTGGATGAAGGTGCCAGGGAATTATTGGACAAACACGAAGGTCCAACTGTTGGGGTCTCCAGTCACCTATGACTGAAAAGCATTTCAAATAAAAAAAACTGCATTTAATGAGTCTGTTTACATACGGAAAGTCTGAGGCCATCTACAAATCTTCTCAATCCCATTTACACTATGGAAAATATTTAGGAGAGTGAAATCTTCCACTGTTCAACTAGACTTCCTCTTGTTCTCTAACTGGGTGAGCCTTTCCAAATGGTTTGAAACAAATCAAACCCATTCATACATTCCAAGGCCAGAAGGGACGATTGTGATCTAGTCCGACTCCTGTATCACACAGGCCAGAGAACTTACGCAAATTAATTCCTAGAGCAGATCTTTCAGAAAAACATCCAATTTTGATTTAAACATTGTCAGCGATGGAGAATCTACCATGACCCATGGTAAATTGTTCCAATGGTTAATTACTCTCGCTGTGAAAAATTTACACCTTCTTTCCAGACTGAATTTGTATTGCTTTATCATCCAATCATTGGATCATGTTATACCTTTTTCAACTAGATTGAAGAGTCCTCTATTATCAATTTTTTGTTCCCCATGTAGGTACTTATGAACCCTAATCAAATCTTCCCTTAACCTTCTCTTTGTTAAGCTAAATAGATTGAGCTCCTGAGTTTACCACTATCAGGAAAGTTTTCTAATCCTTTAATCATTCTCGTGGTTCTTCTCTGAACCCTCTCCAATTTATCCACATCCTTCTTGAATTGTGGAAACCAGAACTGGACACAGGATTCCAGCAGTGGTCACACCAATGCCGAATACAGAGGTAAAATAATCTCTCTACTCCTACTTGGGATTCCCGTTTATGCATTCAAGGACTGCATGTGCCCTTCTGGCCACAGCGTTGCACTGGGAGCGCTTGTTCAGCTGATTATCCAGCACGGCCCCCAAATCTTTTTCCGAGTCACTGCTTCCCAGGAGACAGTCCCCCATTCTGTAAGTATGACCTAAATTCTTTGTTCCTAGATGTTTACATTTGCATTTAGATAGAAACACCCCCATTGCCCAACCATCATCAGTGACCACCATTCCAAAATAGAACCAGAAAAATAGAGGACATATTTTCATGATGCTCTTTTGTGACTTTTATTTTGTTCTCTATTTGCTTTGGGAGTAGTATTCTTTCCATTCGAAAAAGGCAGATTTTCCATTAAATACGAAGCAGCTGCCATATTGGAAACAAAATTGATTAAGTGGATTTTTTCCCCTAATGTATACTCAGAGAGCTCAAACCATGTTTATTTTTTAAAAAGTAACCTTTATTACCTTAACTGGCAGACATTTTGCCCTGACAAACCAGCAGGAATATATTATAAAAAAATTGCAACAACTTTACGAAACGATCTTAAACTAAGTATTATGTGAAAGATGGACAGTACCTGATAATGACGTTCTCTATCCACCCACACATCAGCTACTTTACGTGAAGTGGCACAAGCTTCCCCGTACATTACCCCTGTCAATGTGACTAGTTCAATCGCCATGTGTATTTAGACTTCTGGCTATTTGCTGAGATTGTCAGAAAGTGGGCAACATGGTTTTGTGATGAGCACATGTCTATTAGGAATGGGACTGAGACCTGACTTACGTCACTGATGGAGGCCAGACTCAAACTAGTGACTTAGAAGCAAAAAATCACAGTATCCCCTTTCCAATCCTGTGAGCCATCAACTCTCACTTGACAGAATTTCCTTTCTGAACAGGGTTAGGAGAACTGGTTATAAAGGATCAGTGAACAATATGGCCGGCACATAACATTTAGACCAGGGGTCGGCAACCTTTCAGAAGTGGTGTGCCGAGTCTTCATTTATTCACTCTAATTTAAGGTTTCGCGTGCCAGTAATATATTTTAACCTTTTTAGAAGGTCTCTTTCTATAAGTCTATAATATATAACTAAACTATTGTTGTATGTAAAGTAAATAAGGTTTCAAAACGTTTAAGAAGCTTCATTTAAAATTAAATTAAAATGCAGAGCCCCCTGGACTGGTGGCCAGGACCCGGGTAGTGTGAGTGCCACTGAAAAATCAGCTCGCATGCCGCCTTCGGCACCCGTGCCATAGGTTGCCTACCCCTGATTTAGACTCATGTTACATTTTTATAAGAAACAAGCATGTAAATTACAACACAGTTTAAAACATGTAAAAGTTACACTGGTAAGTGTGGAGGCGAAAATATTTGGCTTGGAATTTTGCTTGATTCACTCCACTTATTACCACTCACAAAATACAATGACAAAGGTCCTTCTAAGTTTGAGAATCAAGCTAAAATCACGTAAGCACCTTGCTTGCCCTCTATTATGTCTAATCTGGACTGTAAGGTCTCTTAATAGACTTTTGTTAAAAGCTATGCACACTTACACTGCTCCATAAATAATCATTAATCACAGTCATTTCTATAGTGCTGACTATTACAGTATTTGATCACTCAGATTGTTGATGAAAAGAATAAATTAAAATAGCATAAACTAATAACAACTCTTAGTGCAATTTCTGTGACAATACTGTGAAAAGGGATTCCAGAAACACCAACGAGAAATCTATTACATTTGAAGATCTTGCTCCTTCCTCTAAGGCAGATTGGGTTGCTCCTGTGGTTACATGTAGCAAGATAGCTAGGGCTTTTGAAGCAGATGTGGTGTTAATCAGCATTCCTTTTCACATGCACAAGGGCAGTCTTATGAGATTTAATGTGGCCAGTGCATGAAATAAGAGAGAAGCGTATAATTGCAAAGTCTATTGTTTCACTTAAATTTGAGCCTAAAGGGACAACACTTCAACTCCCATTAAGGCTTTTGGAAGCTGTGCACTGGAAATCTGGTGCAGGAAACAACAAGCATATTTGAATCCCTTACCTCTGGAGATGGGTTTTCTATTGCTAATTTCAATGTTTCATACGCCTGGATTTTCTATTGCAAAACTAAGTATATCATAGTAATTTTTAAAAACCAAGCCTGTGAAGTGAACCCAAAGCCAAACATAGCCAGTGTAACTAAACAAGTGACATCTAGGTGAATATGAACATGCTGGTTTAAAGGATTTATGGCACAGGGTATTTTGGCTTCAATTACTTTTCAAAGTACTGAGAGCACACAAGAAACCATGTAATTATAAGATAACTCTTTTTACCGAGCCTCTAGTTAACCAGCATTCCCCAGGTTAACCAAAGGTCAGTCTTGTCCCTGGATAACAACATACACCAAACATTACTGTCTTTCTTATACTCATTCTTCTAAAGGTTTTGGATTTCAAAAACCCTTTATAAGGACAGGAAAGTACCGGTAACACATGGACATCAAAGCAAAACAGGTGAGGCAGCCCAGCAGGGAACAACCATGTAAGTGATCCTGTTCCAGTTCACAATCTCAGTCTCCCAGGTCTGGCTGGGCTTCAGGGGCTGTATGTCCAAACTCATGGGAGGTTTGGTCCTGCACCCATTCAACCCAATGACAGTTTTCGCATTGACTGGAACAGGAGAAGAATCAAGCCGGGGGAGGGAGACACACAGAAAAGAGTACACGGAAGACTGCATGGATGGTATTTCAGAAACTTTGCATTGTCTCATCTTCACTAAAATGTAGCCATGTTTGTCCGTGTGTCCCAGACAAGTTACAAATAACCTCTAATTTTCATCTTTTTTTCTGTCCACACAAACATGCTATAGCCATGTTACGGAAACCACGGCGTAAACCTAGCTGGTACCTAGGTTAAAATATGGTTTCTCTTTGTCTATCCAGACGGGCAAGAGGAAACCTTGTTATTTGGGATGACTATTGTCCACAGCCACCTTTAAACCCGGTTTCAGGATCTTTGAAATGCTGCCACATTGTGCTATCAGATTTTATTTTAAAATAATTCATTTTTAAAATGCACACTGCAATTAGTGATCTGCTCGATCTATTAGTTCAAACTACCTACAGAACAAAAAATTAGAGGGTTACAGGAAAAAAAAAAACCTGTGGCAGTTAAAAACAAATCAACTCAAAACCGTTTAGTAAAGCCCCACCGTATGAAGGCACTCCTTCACTCCTCATGCATTGCAGGGGACTTACAAAGATTATTTTTCACCGATTTAGCTTAATGACACTAATGCACCCCTCTCCACAGGAAGCTGACTCCATAGCGGTCTAAGCACTGGATTACATTTAAAGAAAAAAATATGTCTGGCTTCTGAATAGTGGAAGTTCTGAAAAGCCAGAAGCTGGACTTCTTGTCCCTTAAAGTGCACTGAGGATAACCCCAGGGCTGGATCAAAACCAAGACAATAACCATCACTGCTTCATTAAATCTCATAGGAGGGGAGAGAGTGCTGTCATCACAGAGGCACCCCTCTCCTGCAGAGGCAGAGTATGCAGTGGCCATAGCACTCAGAGTCCCTGCTGATGCAAAGGATGAGGGACTGGGATCAGGAATTGAGCCATCGCTTTGATGGACTCGAGTCTCAAACTGCTTTAACAAACCACTTTCTTTTCAGAAGTTGGCCTTGATTTGAAAGCTACGTGCTGACTTAGGAACCCCCAGGTGTCTGAAGGCTGAAAGCACTCGAGACATAGCTATGCTCAGTTTCCAGGAAAGGGGGTATGTGCACCCAACTGCATCATGAAATGTCAATACTACTGTCACGGCCAACAGGCAGCTTTAATAAAGAGCATGGGTTAAATGCAGAAGCTTACAGTTGGGGTAAATACTACAGCGTAATGTGCACTATCTTACACCAGAGAACCCGAGTAGAGCAGAACTGTGTCTACAGTAATGAGGTGCACTTGTTAACACGTGCCTTGGCTTGCAAAAGTTGGAACAGAAAACAACAAGGTAGCTAGGATGTATTTTGTTTGTGATCTATCCATGAAAATGTCTTAGTTTTTCTACTGAACATGTAAACAAGCATAAATGACAACAATTAGAGGCATCCATTGAACCAGAATGCAGGTCCTGGAGATTTGCTTTGCTTTCTTTGTGCTAATTGCCCTAATCCAAATAAGCATGATCGTAACATCAAGAGCCTGCACTACTCACCGAGAAAATATTCCAGAATTATAAGCAGAGGGGAAGGCTTAAACGTCTAAAGCATCAGGTTGGGAATATCTAGACTCTGTGGAACCATAAGTTCAAAACCCAGCAGGGTCAACTCCGCCGGTCAGCTGTGTGAGGTAGACACATACTGAGAAACATGCAGATTACAGCGTACGTGGGAGAGGGTTTTTCAAAGGCCAAGTCTGCGAAGTGGAGATTAAAGACCCCAGGGTACTTTTCGTCCTAGGAATTTGCCCCAGTTTCTTTGGCTAAATGACCCCTCTCCCATTATCGAGAAGGGGGTAGCAGGCAATTAGTGTACCCCAGAGGTGACTGCATTTCAATAGCACTACGTATATATATTGATACGTTTACGGAGGGGATGGTATGATGGGATAGCCTAATTTTGGCAATTAATTGATCTTTGACTATTAGCGGTAAATATGCCCAATGGCCTGTGATGGGATGTTAGATGGGTGGGATCTGAGTTACTACAGAGAATTCTTTCCTGGGTGTCGGGCTGGTGAGTCTTGCCCACATGCTCAGGGTTTAGCGGATCGCCATATCTGGGGTCGGGAAGGAATTTTCCTCCAGGGCAGATTGGCAGAGGCCCTGGGGGTTTTTCACCTTCCTCTGCAGTGTGGGGCACGGGTCACTTGCTGGAGGATTCTCTGCACCTTGAAGTCTTTAAACCACGATTTGAGGACTTCGATAGCTCAGACATAGGTCAGGGGTTTGAATCAGGAGTGGGTGGGTGAGATTCTGTGGCCTGCGTCGTGCAGGAGGTCAGACTAGATGATCATAACGGTCCCTTCTGACCTTAAAGTCTATGAGTCTATGATATTATTTATGATGTACTGGAATAAAAGGCAGCATTTAAATGTAGATCTTCTTCGTTAGTTCAACAATTTGGGACGGGTTCATCTTTCGTAAGGTTGCTGCAACCCTGCCACGTGGTGCCAGTATACTGCACTGCCTCAGCCTGTCATACTGGGGATATCAGCCCAGGACAAAGTTTAGTCCTTGCTCTCTGAGCAGTGCTAGTGGGATTTGGAGGAAGTCCTAGGCAGCACTCCATGGCTAAAAGGGCTGCTGCGGCCTTTGAAGCAGGTAAGGGATCCTGGCAGACTGGGTTTCTGTGAGAGGTCGCACTGGAGTATTCTTTCTAAAAAGATGCTGTGTCAATGCTACACTTATTGAACCGAGAGCGCCTTGTATGTCAGGAAACCTGTTTCTTCACTGTGCTCCTACACGCTCTATTTATTCACTTTCTATTGATAAATGGAGGAAAATGCGTACAATCTGGCAGTGAAAGGGTTAAATTTCTACTCTGAAACACTAAGGGTACGTCTACACTTACCTCCGGGTCCGACGGCAGGCAATCGGTGTTCTGGGATCGATTTATCACTTCTTGTCTAGACGCGATAAATCGATCCCGGATCAATCCCGGAAGTGCTCGCCGTCGACGCCGGTACTGCAGCTCAGCGAGAGGAGTACGCGGCATCGACGGGGGAGCCTGCCTGCAGCGGTAAGTTCGGACTAAGGTACTTCGAATTCAGCTACGTTATTAACGTAGCTGAATTTGTGTACCTTAGTCCGAAGTGGGGGGGGTAGTGTGGACCAGGCCTAAGATTTAGGTTGCTTTTCTTCACCCCTCCCAGAATACAGACCTTTTCTGGTTCAAATAACCCTCTAATATTTGAACTGCGAGCAGAACATACTGAATGCAAACAACACACAGTCATACTCACCGACATTGTAGAATGGACATCTACATCCCCCTACAGAGGACAACACAGGGAATTTAAATCAAATGCATAAGAGAGCAAAGTAACAGTGTAAATGGTAGTCAGGTGGGAGCAGTTCAGGAGTACCGTGATCATCTCCTACAACAAAGCTTACTCTTTAAACAAGACTCTCACTAAAGCTGTCACTTCAAGAACTTGACAGCATATTAAAGAACTGCACACATATTTAAATTGACACCCTTATCTCAGTATCTCACTATGATCTCAGTATTAAGCTACAATATAATGAAGTTTTTAGTGCTCATATTCTGTTTTCATGCCAGATATTTTCCACCAGGACAACGTAAGATGAGCATCTTCCTTGACCAAAGCAGTCATGGCTATGCTTACAATAAAACTCAGATTTGTCCTGTATTTACTTCCATGCACTGTTTTCCTTCTTTCAATATGTGATGGAGGAAATGTTTCATCTACTAAAGCAACATAGGAAACCATTTTCTTTACAAGAAAAATCGACCTCTCTTTTAAAGTTCTCTCTACAAAACATGTGAACTGCCAGGATGACTGCGTTTATTTGCAACTGCAAAGAGATGTCGATACAGCTAATGGGGCTCTGGACAAAGCATCCTACGCAAAGAATCCATAGAGTTTACACAGTTACAGCTGAAATCTGTGTTCACCATCTGGCAAAAATAAACGCACAGGAAAAGACTCCCTGTGCAAAGAGTTCATGCTGAATTGCTTGAGACTGGAGAGGTTACAGTTGTAGGATTGCTGAAAGATTACTTCCCTTTCCCAGGTCACTGTCACCTCTTGGCCTCAGCCGATTACCTTCCAAAGGAGGTTATCAAGATACAAGACTAACAGAGGATTAAAGGAAATTTAAAATAAAAACAAAACACACCCCTTTCCCCAACTCCCCTCCCCGCCCCCTAGCAAAAAAACATCCTTGCTTTGTTAACCTGACAGCTCACTGTAGGTGTTGACACAACCCTCCATCTTTGAAAGGCTTAAAGTCAACAAATCAGTGTGTTTGGAGTAGCCTTGTCAATGCGATTTACATTAGCTTGTCTAACAAGAAATAAAAACAACCATCAGCCATCTTGGACAAAAGGCTTTTTCATTCATTCTCTTTAAAGCGTTTTGCACAAAATATGAATCTATTTAAACTGTGGCCCTGTGCTGTCTAAAGAGCAGGGAAGCCACCTTTTTCTTTTAGCAAAGCATTTTATTTAAACTTTTACAGAAGGCGAGTACACTACCTTACCAACAGTGAGGCAGGCAGCATATGGTAAGTTACTTGCACTTGGTAATTCAGAAAGGAAAGGGCCTCAGGGCCAAATGTTCGCTGTGCTTTTATTTCCAATAACGTATTATTTGTTTTGAGCTGTTTAGTGCACTTAGCAGACCATTTTTAAATTGTGGCTCTAAACCACCATGAAAGTTCTGTGCTGCGGTGTTATGTGCCAGAGTCTCGATGGCTTAACCATGAACTCTTCACCCTGCAACATGTGCTAGAGACATGCTGGTGGGTCCTGGCTCCAATTTGCAGCCCTGCATTTGCCATCTTCCCAAACTAGCAGAAAGTTAGGAAGAAATGCAAATATGTCCTTCCCTTTGCAGCCCTGTCCGTCCTAGCCATCAATACACTAATCAATGCTATAAAAATCCATATCTAAAGCCAAAATGCTGTCAAAGGATGAGAGCAAAAAACCGAATCCAGGGAATTCAGAATTTAAGGAAATTGCCATTTTCCTTAGAAATACCTGCTGCTCTCACCCAATCATGAGAGATGATGACTCAGTAGAAACTACAATAGACACTTCCCTCCTATCATCCCCTATGAAGTCCAAGCTGACACTGTAGCGTTGAAACTGGAAAATACAACTCCCATTTGATTGTATGAGAACAAAGGAGACTTTCAACGTTTTTTTTAAATTCTACTATCTTGTAATACTTTGGGTCAATATTAAAATTTTACCTTACAACTATCGTGAAAGTTTAGGGTCTCTTGTGGATTCAAATCAGAATTGCATGACCAAAGCCCAGCTCTCAGACCAAAATTTACCCTGCGTACTGTTCAGAGTTACCACTTTAATTTTTTCAGCAAACTTGGGGCACCCAGGTTCTGCAAGTAAATCTGATCTGCTGGAGGCTTAGAGCCCTGACTCTGCAGGGACTTCTATACACAGGAACAGTCCTATTTAAGACAACGGAACTACTCACATGCATGAAGTTAAGCAAGTAAATAGGTCTTTGCAGGACCAGGGCTTTGTCTCAAAGTTATACTTCAGGTCTGGTCCTTTTTGTGTAGCCTTGGCAAAATTCTGCATGCCCAGGGTGAGTTTCTTTGATCAGCAAGCAAAACATTACAAACTTTTATTTAGGATCATCATGATGAAAGGCAGGCAAGTTGCTTTTGAGTGTGGGCTGGTAAATTTTCATGACAATTTTCAAGGCTACTTTAATGCTTACCATTTAACCTGTCGCTTGCTATTAGTCAATTCCAGAGACTTATGTTGATTTTTCTTCTAGTGAATTTGAAAAGTTAAAAAAATTGGTGGAGAATATTGGTGATATTTTTAATTGTGTGAATTCAATAACTGTGAAAGGTGCCTGATCAACAACTCTGGGAAACAAAGTAACCACAGAACAGGAGCAAGATGGCCAGGGAAAGGGGGCAAGATGTTCCCTCAACATGTCTCGGGGTTCTACTGATCGCCATATTTGGGGTCGGGAAGGAATTTTCCTCCAGGGTAGATTGGCAGAGGCCCTGGAGGTTTTTCGCCTTCCTCCGCAGCATAGGGCAGGGGTCGCAAGCTGGAAGATTCTCTGCAACTTGAAGTCTTTAGATCACGATCAAGAGACTTCAACAGCAGAGTTAAGGGAAAGTAGGGGGGTCAGCTTTTGTGGCCTGCATCATGCAGGAGGTCAGACTAGATGACCATATTGGTCCCTTC
Source organism: Terrapene triunguis (assembly GCF_002925995.2). Taxonomy (NCBI): domain Eukaryota; kingdom Metazoa; phylum Chordata; order Testudines; family Emydidae; genus Terrapene; species Terrapene triunguis. The sequence goes on along the minus strand of NW_020664984.1, from coordinate 1,861,548 downwards.
TGACCTTAAAGTCTATGAGTCTATGAGTCTCAACCCTGTTTTGCAGGGCCATTTCTAGCAGTAAGAGGATAGTTCACTCTCCATGGACCACTCAATCTTTTACCTTTTATTAAACAGCTAAAAGTGTTGCAGTCATGGTGGTAATTTGGGGGGAAGAGGGGAAATCGAGACTGCAAACTCTCTTCACACAATGCACCAACACTCATCCCATGTAGGGCCGGCTCCAGGCGCCAGCGCAGTAAGCAGGTGCTTCGGGCGGCCAACGGAAAGGGGTGGCACATCCGGCTCTTCGGCAGCAATTCGGCGGCGGGTCCCTCAGTCCCTCTCAGAGGGAAGGACCTACCGCCAAATTGCCACCGAAGAATGAAGCGGCGGTGGTAGAGCTGCCACCGAAGCGCCGCCGATCGCGGCTTTTTTGTTTGTTTTTTTACGCCGCTTGGGGCGGCAAAAATGCTGGAGCCGGCCCTGATCCCATGGTAGTAATACTCGGTCATTAATGACTTGGGCTGGATTCAAACCAACAAGCTAGAGGTGAAAGGCTCTATTATTCCTTTAGCAATACTCTCATATATACCTATAATTCATCTTTTTTATTTAGGTGTTTTCTCTTTCATCCATATTCTTCTACAAAGTACATACTGCTTTTGTATTGCTTCTACGTACTGCTTTTATATTGTTAGACTTGGGATTTCTTTCGTACATAAGGGTTGACGTTTTATTTGAAAACAATAAAAAATACACTTAGAAACAAAGCAAAATTATGGGATCAACCAGGAAACCCCAACAAGAATGGGAGAGAAAAGAGACCTAAGTGTATTTAAGGATTTAAAAAACAAACCAGGATGTATACAATGTCACAATTCTCCCTGACTTTAACATAGGCTACAAGTCACAGAGGAACCCTCGAACAACTTAGAATGAGGGCACATTCACACTGTTCTTGTAAAGAACATAGCTTTGAAATATTAAAAATTCCACACCCACCTCCCCCTACAAACTATTTAAGCTAGATCTGCAGCATTACAAATCACACTTTTAGATCTGATTAACTATCTCCCATACTTCCATAGGGCGGTTGTGAGGATTCGTTTTTGTATGATGCTTTGAGGATAAGGTGCTACATATGTGCTGGCTCAGTGTTGTTAACTTGTTACCTGGCATCCTTACTATTAGGAAAGGCAGAGTGACTTTTTAAGCAGTTGGGTAGTTTTACATATCTTAGCTTGATAGAGAGGTTGCTTCTACCCTCCTCAATCTTTTTTTGGAGTAAGCAGATGCCCTCCCTATTCCCAAAACAATTTTGATTAATTTGAAAAGGAAACAATGTTTTAAGGAAGATAAATCACTCCAGGTCCATCTCATAAATCACTGTGGGCATGTCTTTCCTTCTTCACAGCCCCACGTTAGCCATGCTTAATGCTTCGGTGAAAAGATATCCTGTCAATCAGGTCTACAGCAAGACAACACAGAAGCTGAGGATGAACAAAGAGGGAGTTTCTCTCCTTACTGGAGGAGGCGTGTGTGAAAGGGTTGAAGGGGAAGGGGTATGTTGCAATGATTTTGTGGGCACTTAAGTATTTAATTTCCCAAATAAATATTCATTTGGATTCCTACAAAAACAAACGGAAGAGATGGGTGAAAACGCTCCAATCTCTCTCCACCATAGCCCAATCTCTCCCCCAAAAGTTAGTTGCGATGCTTAACATTCCCCCATCTCACCTCATTCACAGTGGTGTCTTCAAATCTGATTAACTGGAACAAATCCTTCTCACCATGCCTCTGGCTGTTTCTCCATCCCTAGGAATCAGAACTAATTCCTTTCCAGCTGTCAAATCTTCTAGACACCACAACAAGGACCCTTATGGGATCCAAGATGCCGTAGGCGGAGGATTTCAAAAAGGTACCACTAAGGCTTTGGCTTTAATATTGGCTAAATGACACTGACGAGTGGTCTAAAACCTTTGTAGTAGATCAGTCAGAGAGATGAACAAGCAGGATGAAGCTAAGACAGAGAGAACTACAAATGCTTAAGAGTCGGCCTTTTTAGTCTATATCACAGCTGATGAAATTTAACAAACTATGCGCCCAAATATCAGGGGGTAGCCGTGTTAGTCTGTATCTACAAAAACAACAAGAAGTCTGGTGGCACTTTACCGTATTTTTTAAATCAACAGCTCTGTATGTTTCTCTCAGGCTTTAAGGAGCGGTTTTGGGAGCTCCCTGAGGGAGCCTGACTTGATAACACTTGAAATGCCTTATTTGAAAAATCAGTTCTGTTCATGACAACAGCACAATGCATCATTTCCACTACACTTTAGAGGTAAAGTTCTACAGTGGCATCAGAACCCCCAGGCACTCCCAGTTATCAAAGAAAGAGACCACTGTCACTTACAGGTAGGTGTGTGAACACAGCAAAGGTGCTGCGCAGGAAAGCAATGAGATCTACCAGGTAATCGCTGGCTTTGCTGCCCGGTTCAGCGGCCATCCAGTCATAATCTGCCAGCTGCAAAAACTGGTCTATCTTCTGGTTCAGATTAGTGTAAATCTCTTCCTCTGCAGCATGGCGGGCATCCTGGGAAACAAGAGAAGACTCCTTAAAATGGGATGGGAATGAAATTGGCCCACTTAGTGTACAGAGCATGCAGTACTGTGCACCGGTTCAACTCACTCTACATTAGTAAGGTAACAAGATGTGGTGTCACATTCATGGTTTGTTCTTCATTGGCTTCCCTTTTTTGTCCTACTTGCTGTGTAGATCTTCCTTTTTTCTACCTGTCTAGCTGATAATGTTTTTGCATTCTCCCATTAGTGGCTCTGTTCCCTTTTCTAACTGGGTAACAATGCTATTTACTTGCAAGTCAAAGCAGGAATGTGGGCTTGATTTCAGCCTCTTAAGTGCACAGAAAAATAGTAATTTCTGAATACACCACATAGTCCTTCCAGTTATTACCTGCATCTAGCAAGAGGTTTCTATCCACAAGGAAATATTATTCTGGGACAGCCATGTAGAGAAATGCATTAGCAGAACCTATGCTCAGTAGTTATACCTAGGTTATTTATATTGAATGTTGGTCTGGATGAGACCTGGTTAAAAGTTCAGCTCTGGAACAGGCTTCCAAGGGAGGTTATGGAATCCCCATCATTGGAGGTTTTTAAGAACAGGTTGGAAAAACACCTGTCAGGGACGGTTGAAGTTTATTTGGTCCTGCCTCAGCGGAGGGGGCTGGACTCAATGACTTCCCAGGGTCTCTTTCAGCCTGACATTTCTATGATTTCTATTATGGTTACAGTCGTCTTATAGCCTAAAAATTACAATTGTGTAAACTGATGGCCAAGAGAGCCGTCAAGCAAACAACTGCTCTCAAGAATAAATGCAGAAAGCTGGGATCTAAGAGAATGTTGGCTTGAAATTCGGTGGACATGGTCAAATTAACTCAGCTGCATCCATGGCTGACATACTGTAGGAAAGCCAAACCCAGCAGTGTCCTCCAGACCGCTGCTGCTTTCCAGTATGAATGAAAAAACGGCAATGTTGTTTTTCCAGCATCCTGCATGTTGTCTTCCCTGTACTACTACCCGATTAATATTAGTTCACCATTTCACAGAGAAAGCCCGGGCCTGGGTAGCTTTGCTCTTTGGGAAAAAGTCACTTATCTGTAATTTGTGTTCTCAAAAGTTAACCCATCCATGTATTTTTGGTGAGGTAGTATACGTCCTACCATTTGCTTGTATGAGGGACTGTTCGCTAGGGGCTGATAAAATGCCTTAATAGTGGCAAACACTTGTTGATGATTTAGTTTGGCAGCTTTAGAATGCTACGGCAAAAAGGAATTTGTGTAGGTCACATGCACTGGGTACACAAAGTGAGGAAAAACTCCAGCCTACCTTTTGGAACGTTATATAGGTGACTAATCTGGAAGTGACTCATTTGTTATTGTTTTCCTTGCTGCTTTGTTACTGTACGGTTGATGATAAATACTAAATTGCTGACGACGGGCTTTTTTGCTTTTAAAGAAAGCAGTATTCAAATAATTTGAAAACCAACACATATTGAAAGGATTGCACAGATTTTATAAAATGATTAAAAAGATTAGTGTGGACGTTTCCAAATACATTTCACAGTACAAGATTATTTGTGGAGCATGCACAACTCACAAATGGTGTATCTACAGTCAGACATAATCCACAAAACACCCCAGGTTACTATGATTTTCTCACCTTGAAGGTGGTAGTGCCATAGAGTTTGGTAGTATGGACAGTCTCCGGGAGTACATTGGTGATATTGGTTATGAATTCTTCTAGGAACTTGCAGGATTTCTCCAAATGGGTCGTATTTATAATAATCTGCACAAGCTGGGAAGGCAAGGAGATGTGTCAGGTGTGGCTTGTGTTTTTAAAGTAAGGGGTATGTCGGATTAATGGATGCCATAACCAGGGTGACCTGTAGTCATGCTGACACTGCACAAACATACTGTACCCCGCTAAAGGCTAAAAAAATATTGTCCTGTTTTAACATATGAAATTTAAATAAAAGCTCACACTTGAGAAAGTAATTTAGCATGACTTTTGCTAATACCACGAAAGACTATAATGAATTTTATAAACTCATTGTTCATTTTAGTACCGTTCAAATACTATTAAAATACAAAGGGTTACAGAAGATAACATATTTCTGGTCTGACATGGGATCTGTTAATAAACCCTAAATACCCTGTATTCTTGAGCGATAGCTCACAAAAATCACACAGTGGCATTTAGAAATGAAGCCACAGATGGTTTGGTGATAACTATGAACTGATAAAATGCCTTGGCAAAAGACCAGCTGAAGTTTATGCAGCTCAAGCATTGCAAGTTTAGGGCAAAATGACCTTGCTTTTGCCTCTGATTCATTCACAGATAATTATTTAACTTCGCAAATAACTTATTCAGTTCCTTATTCACATTCACTTCTCAGGCAGGAGCCCGGTCTTCTTGCAAATTGCCTCACATATTTCAGATGCGATATAAGCAATAATGGAAAGGTTCCAAGAACTTGCCATTTAACCCTGATGTCACATTAAAATATCTTCTGGGACATTTGTGCTATTTTGCTGGAATATTAGAATTCCAAAGTGACATATTAGAGACAAAAGGAAGTGGACTTAGGATACCAGGAGAGAGTGTGCGCGCTTTACTAAATTTAGAACATTGACCTATAAGTATTCAAGATCATTTCCTTTCAAGCGCCAATGATTCAGAAATAGGCAAAGTCATACCTGACAGGGTGCTACTCCCTCTCTCCCTTTGCTCACACAATACTTCTTAATTAGGTTATAATAATTGATTTTTACAATTCAAATCACACAAACCTTCACACCAAGTTTCAGTAATACCAACTAGGCTGAACAGATGTGCAAAAATGAGCAATTTCAATTCCTCTTGTTTATTACCCAGGCTTCAAGCATTGGTGTATAGGCAAGTAAATAACTTCTCATCACGTCCCTTGATGACTTAACTAATTTTAGTCTCATTAACTTGATTTTATTCCAAGTGAGTTCCAGTTTGTTCCCCCTTTTTATCTTCCCATTTTGTTGTTACTTTAACACCCTCTTGATTAGTCTAGCCAGCCTGCGCCCTAGAAGATCGATTCCCCTTTTACGGAGATGGAAGAGGGCATCCAAACTGTATAACTCATTCTCCTGATAGAAAAGTGGACCAATGTTCCACAAAATCAGACCCCTCTAATTTTATACCTCTTACCTAGCCAGCAGTTCACATCCAGAATCTTCTGCCTTGTGTCTTCCTTTGTCTACGGGACAGGAAGGATCTCAGAGAAGAGCTCTTGGACAGTCTTCTCCTTCCGCATCCTTCTGAGTTCTTGGAAGTCATCTACTATCTGTGAGGTATCCTGCCATGTAGTGTCATTAGTGCCAATATTCACCATCGCCAGTGGGTCCTTGCCCATCGTCTTCAGAAGCTTACCCAATTTTAGTCACATCTCACATCTTGGCTCCTGGAAGACCGCACACCATCCCATTGTCCATCTGGGGCTTGCAGAAAACATTCTATTCTTTCATAGTACAGAATCCCAAACAAGGATTGTCTGTCCTCACTGGATGGTTGGAGATCTCTTTGTGGGCAAGTTTGATTGTCTTGTGGGTTGGGCTGAGCAGCCATCCTCATGTACATCCAGTCTGCTTTCCATTCCATTCAGCCAGCTGGATCTTCAGAGATATTTTCTGCAGATTCCACATGGAGGACCTTCTAATGATTGGATTCTTCTAGCTATGCAGAGTTCCTCATAGTCCTCTTCCCTCTGGTAATCACAATCTGCCCATCCTCATCTGCTTCCAGACATGCAGAATGTTCCCTGTCTCTCTTGCCTCGAGTGCTTATGAAGTGGCAAGCTTACGCTCTAGTTTCCACACACACTGGTTCCTTGATAGTCAATTCCTTTCTTCCTTGAATCTGTAGTGGTGAGGCTTTTCAAATCTGGTTGTCCAAATTAAACAAATGATAGCTCTTTTCTCCCCCTCTTGTAATCCCTTGTCTCCCTGCTATGCATTTGCTTAATCCCGCTCTTTACTGCTAATGGCTGCCCCATGGCCCTTTGTCTCTTGGTGGGAGATCAAAGCACACCTGGTTTTAATTGGTGATGCACAATCAACAAGGGGGGGGGTTCATTGTCTCCAATGCAGTCTGGTTAGTATTTATACGGTATATCAAAGTGATGAGACATCTCAATTTACCAGGCTCCGTCCCACAGGCCTCCACCACGTTCCTACAAAAACCACTTCTATAAACTGACCTGCTACTTACCTTACATTAACTGTGGTCCTTTGAGATATTTTGTCTGTGTGGATCCCTCTTATGGTGCACATGCACTTCAGGCGTGCAAGACCGGAATCTTTTCACTAGCACTGTCCACTGGGGCTGTGATTGTGTCCTGCATGTCCTCGTGCCCCCTCACCCAAGGGCATGTAAGTAGAGTGGCCCTGACCATCTCTCAGATTCATTGCGAATTCAAAATCCCAGAGAGCTGGATGATGAAGGCGATGGGATGGAGAGTGGCTGTGGAATCCACCTGGGTGAAACACCTTGGAGACCTACAGTTACCATTATGTAAATGACCTTTCTTTTTTGAGTCTTTTTTGTCCATGTGGATCCTACTTACGACAACTAGTTAGCTGTTCCTAGATTAACAGGACACAGGTCTGAGGAGGCTTACCGCAGCTAACTAAATAAGGACTGCAGAACTGCTCTCTTGAATTTAGCATCTGATCTAGTTGCTAAATCCAGGGCATAATGCTTGGTAAAGGTGTGGACTAAGTTGTATGTGAGCCCTGCAGAACTCTGATACGGAACATTTATTAGGCACATAGAGGAGATTGTATGGCCTCTAGCTGAGTGGGTCCTGATGCTGCCTGAGGAGAGGGGCATATCTGTCAGTTGGTAACGAATTATGATGCACCGAGTGATCCACTTGGATAATATCTGGGAAGAGGTGGCCTGACCTTTCACAGCCTTCTCCAATGCCACAAATAAATGGGATAATTTCCTGAATGGCTTGGTCCTGTCTAACTGATAAAGGAGGGCTCTGGAAACATCTGAAGTATGGAGCTTGATTTTTCGCAGGTGTGAATGTGGTTTGGGGAAAGAAAACAGCGAAGCTGGTGGTTTGCTTTAAATGAAAATCAGACACCACTTTGGTAAGAAAGTTCTGATGATGACTCCGCATATTATCTCTATGGAAAAGAGTAGAAGGGGTATCTGCTACTGATGCTTCCTCTGCAGCATGGGGCACAGTTCATTTGAAGGTTTAAACTAGGGTAAATGGTGAAATCTCTGTAAATTGAAGTCTTTAAACCATGATCTGAGGGCTTCAGTAACTCAGCCAGAGGTTATGGGACTATTACAGGAGTGGGTGGTGAGGCTTTGTGGGCTGCGATGTGCAGGAGGTCAGACTAGATGATCATGATGGTCCCTTCTGGCCTGAAAGTCTATAAGATGTTTAAATCTCGCTACCTCTTCTGGCTGAGGGGACAGCCATCATGAAAGTGGTTTTGAGAATGAAATGCTGTAGAGAGTACTTGGATAAGAGTTCACTGGGGAGTTCCATGAGGCCCATAAGAACTACATTAAAGTCCCAGGCAGAAGTGGACTCTCAAACCAGAGGAATTGTATCTACGTGGACCCTGACAGAATTAATGGTGAGGCCTGATAGCTTAAAAAGATGTAGTCCAAAATCCTGGGAATAGGATTTAAAAGGATGAGACCATGTCATGAAGCCCAGATGGAAAAACCTTTCCACTTTGAACTGTAGATTGATCTTGTCTCAAGAGGGCTTCCTGCTCTACATTAGAATTTTCTTGGACCTCTACAGAGCAATCGCTGTCTGTAGTGCTCAGTCAGCAAACCTCCAACCCATTGGATGTAAAGATGTTGGGTTTGGATGGATAATTTGTCCTTGATTCTGAGCGTGTACATCTAGGACATCGGTGAGAGATCTCAATAGCTATGTGGACAGATGCAGTAGGTCTGTGAACCAATACTATCTGGACCAATAAGGGGCTCTGAGTACTACTGTGGCCAGATCCTACCTGATTTTCCTTATGATCCTGGGTATCAAGGAAATGGGAGCAAAGGCACAGAGAAGGTTGTGACTAAGGGGTTCGTTCGGAAGGCATCCTGGAAGAAGCTTGCGCTGGGGCCTGCTCTGGAACAGAATAGTGGACATTTGTTCTTGGTGGGGGCGAACAGATAAGTTCTGGGAGAGCCCCATCTGTGGAATATAGGTTTGAGCATGGAGTCTTTCAGTGACTGAGTCCTCATGAATGGTTGAGATGAATGGCTGAGTACTGCCTGCTGTGGTAACACGCCAAATTGTTGTTTGTTCCCAGTAGGTGAAGAGCCATGGAAGTTTTCCCATGAAGATGGCTTGATTGGTTGACAGAGGGAATTGAAAGGGCACCCCCCTTGCCTGTTAATATAAAACATTGTGGTGGGGTTGTCTGTCAGGATCTGCACCACTATGGTTCCTTTCCGAAGCAGTAGAAACGCTCCACAGGCTAGTTCAAATCACCCAGAATTCCAGACGGGGACCCTGAGCCATTCATCTCAACCATATGTGGGGGGAGGGGGACTCTTTCCAGAACTATCTGCTTTGAATCTAGGTGTTTTAGCTGGATCCCCCAATCTGCTATAGAGACATCTGTAATCAGGGTCACTGTGGGAGGAATGCAGAATATTTCTTTGCAGACAATCTTGGGGCCTTGTCCAACAGTCCAGAAAAGCTAGTAGAGTAGTCCGTACCACGAGATAAGTATGCTTATGACGTTTGCTTGATTGGAAAACAGACCTCAGGCAGCTCCTGAGAAGGCAGAGGCAAAGTCTGGCAAAAGTGCAGGATGCCATGTGACCTAATAGTTTGATGTTTGCACTGTAGGTCTCTGTGTAAGCTCGAAAGCGTCTCTCTTTCACCAACACAAGTTGGCCCAATAAAAGATATTACCTCATTCACCTTGTCTCTCAGAGATTCTTGCTGCTGTGGTAGGGTTTCCCCCGAGGTTGGATATTAGGGATGTGATGAACTGAAACCTGTCTAGACGGAGATATGCCTCCAGCTTGGAATCAAGAAGAGCCCCTATACATTCTATGGACAGAAGTGAGGGATGACCCAAATAGCCCGAGAGAACCTGCTTTAATATGGAAATATAACCCCTTCTGACTGCACACCTCTAGTTGTCACCTACCACCTCCCACTGGAACCCATATGGGGTATCATTAAACAATTACAACCCACTCTCGATAGGGACCACATCCTGAAAGAAATCTTTCCTGGATCTCTTCTGGCCTTCAAACAACCCACCAACTTCTCCAAGTTCACCATCAGAAGCAAGCTCCCCACAGACCAGGATACGCCAACTCAAAGCAGCACCAGACACTGCCAGAACAGATGCAAAACCAGCAGACATATCACCACTGCTTCAATGATCAACACTCCCCCACAACTCACCTTTAAAGATCCATGGATTCTACACATTCCTATCACAACACACGGTGTACCTCAACCAGTGCACAAAACGCCCTATCACCTGTGGTTGAACACTTTTCACAAAGCAAACACTATATCTGACCTCATCAGTCCTCATCCTTCAAGGAAACCTGTCTGGAAGATGATGCAGTGGTGGGTATTAATAGGAGAGGAGGGGGCTGTCTTATGGAAGGAACTAGAGATTTACTCTTAGAAGCTGCACTTCAGCTAAGTGCCTAAGTTACTTTTGAAAATGGGACTTGGCTCCTAAGTGACCTGGGAGGTTTTGGAAATTTTACTCAATCTGTGTGTCCCTCAGACACATTTTGAGAAACAGCATAAAGGCTCTGAGATCCCCAGATGAAAAATACAATGCACTATCATTTTATAAACACCGGCCAATATTTGTCCTACATAAGAATGAGCGTCAGGGTGAAGAACAGAGAAATAGTTTTGAGACAGAGCTAATGTCTTTTCCTCCTTTATCCAGACTAGAATGGGGCGGGGGGAGTTACCCATTTAGACCAAAGTAGAAAAAAGGGGAAATTTGCTACCCAAACTGTATGTTGATAAGTGGTATGGAGCAGGAGGGTGACGCCAGCCTTAATATGAAAAAAGTGCCAAAGCAAAACACCGTAGGCAGGCAGCTCCTGCCAAATTAGACCTTTATTTTAAATTGGAGTCATTAAGTCTGAACTGTCGTGACCTGTAGGCATTTCCTGTGGAATCCCACTTCAGCTTCCAGAGATGCAGTGCCAAGGCAGCTGAACAAACCCTCCACCACAGCACTCTCTCAACCCCATTATTTTCTTCTCCTGGCATCACCTTTCCTATGCCTCAGAGTGGAACACACACCATATGTCAAGCTCGTCTCTAAGCGGGGGGTAAGCAGCCTGGAGGGACTCCCGTGGTAAGTTAACCAGTCAGCTATTAAGCGCTGTTCACAAAGTCACGTGAATCAAATTGCTATTGTTTAAAAATATACTCGCAACAGAGGATGATTTTTTCCGCTGCATAGGGTAGGGCATAGCTCTACATTCCTCATTCCCAAGGACACCCTGGGGGGTAGGAGAGGAGGAAAATGCCCCCAAAGATCAGAGACGCTCCCCTGTGCTGGAGGGCAGCAAGGCAAGGGTGAATCCCAGTTGTAAAACTGAGCGCACATACAGGGATAAACCAGTTCTGATGTGATGAAATTCCCCTAGATGCATCCCCATCTTGGATGTATAATTGTTCCCAAAACACAAGAAAGGTTTTCACAGCAAAGTCAGCCGTGGATTTCTTAGAGTAAATGAGTGTTAGTCAGGTCTCATGTCACAATTCACATACAGTTACATCAGTTAAATACAGCTCTATTTTATTTAATAGTCCTTGGAGGCCGTACTAGGATTCATTAGCCTAGGCACAGTCCAAAGACTTGTACGTGTCTCAATTAGTTTATCATCTACTCACATTAAACTGATTTAATATTGGAGTTGACGCACATTTATAGAAAAGTCAAACACTAATCACGTGTACACGAGCATAAAATCGCTGGCTCGCAAACATTTTGTAACTGCCATAAACCTCAGCTTTCCTCTAGTTTGGGAAGTTATTTCTAAATATCTGGAAAGAAACGCGCTCTAGGGGGAAAGAGACCGCCTTTTATACTCCATGTTTGTCTGACATTTAGAGCAATGCTGCCCAATTCACTCACTGGCATTCTGACTTGCGGCTGTAATACAAATAATAGTCATTTGTTTTACCTTATTTACATTTTTCATTCCCGTAACAAGGAATGTAATAGCCAGCATATAAATGTGTTCTAGACTTAGAAATATTCAAGGAATACAGGCCATAAAATGATAGACAATGACAACTGAGAAAGCAGCAGAGAAATTCCTCTCTGACCATAAAGCACTTACTAATTATTACAGCAATGCTAAGCAGCTCCCCATTGTTCTTAGAGAACCTAACGTTACGATAATGGTCCCATTGCTGTGTTTTAAAGACGTGTCCTAGAAAGCTGAAATGGAACCACAAACATTAGATGATGGGACGCAGTCTCCTGCCATGACGGGTTTTTCTCGGGGAACTGAACTCCTTACCTCTGTCAACCCTGTGTTTCTCCTCTTAATAACAGTCTGCAAACAATTGCTCAGCATTCGAGTCAGCAGCAAGTTGGTTGATTTTCGAATCATGTCGTCAACCTCCGTGGAGCTGAAAAACAAAGTTCAAAAATTAATTTGCACAATGCTCTGAAGCAGGGGGAAAATCCAAGGCCCCCAGCGCCACAGCATCCGAGCACCTCACAATCTTTACCCTCACAACACCCCCTGTGAGGTAGAGAAGTGCTGTTATCACCACTGTACAGGTGAGGCAGACACAGATTAAGAGACTTGTCTAGTGTCACATCGGGAGTCTGTGGAAGAGCAGGGAATTTAATTCAAGTCTCCTGAATCCCAGGCTAGCACCCTCTTGCCTGGACCGAGTACCCTCGCACTTCAGCACCTAATTGGTAAGGGTGCTGATTACCTCCAGTGGGTATTTAGCACTCCTTGGAACCCATGCCCACCCCTTCAATAGTGCCGTGTGTGTGTGTGTGTGTATATATTTATACTATAGGTATTATGTTTTGTGAAGCTTCTTAATATCTGGATAAGTATTAATATAAATAAAAACAGATTTTTTCCCCAATGCTTTCTACTGTCCTTGTTTTTCATGCAATCATGTCATACAAGTGACAACATGCCAGCACTGTGCATTTCCACAGGTGGTTAGGAGAATCTCCCTAGAACTGGTTCTCCTCCTGTTGGGGTCAATGCTTCCTTTCCACGCCCAAATAAAGCAAGGTAGAGTAAACCTCCTGAGAAAGCTGCAGGTGAAAGGGAGACCGTGGCTAAGCAGAAATGCTTCCCCCTGCCCAAGACTGCGATCTGAGGAGAAGCTGTGGAGAGTTAACATTGCTGGAGGCAATATTACCTATCCTTTGTGTACTCTGCAGAGCCAGGGAGCACAGCAGGTGACAGGAATTGACAGAACAGCTGCTGATTGTGCCATGGTGGGAAAAGGAGGAGTCCAGGAGAGTGGGGAAGCTAGAGTCCCTCCACCCAGCTACCCACCCTCAACAGAGCTGGGATTCCCAACAATCCCCACCCTCCACTATGAGGGACAATGGGGATTGTCCCTCATAGACAGAGGGGCAATGAGGGAACATGTGCTGCCTCTATTGCTCCAACAGAGCTGCCGAAATCTTTCCATTTCTTTAACCCGCTCATTAAAGAGACATCCAGCCTCCACACTGCAGCAGCCTTTCAATATCTGCTCTTTTATTTGCAGTGCATGCAGTTCTCCATTATTCCCAATATCCGCATTTTACCTAAACTTGCACCCAAGCGATCGATGACAGGTCTGTGCTGAACAGAAGTACATTTGTTTCTAAAACAACGGACTTTGTATGGGTCAAGAAACAGAGTGATAGGGCCCGATTTTCAAAGCTGGCCATGAACAAACCGCATACACAGAATTGGGTGTGCCTAAACTTACCTGTACTAATATCTGATATGCTTGTGCAAGTCAGGTCTTTTCACACACACAGACCTGATTTGCAAGCATAAGAGGGTATATATGTAACACACTGGAAAAGTGCGTGGTGCACCCACCTGCAGTGGCTGGCCTGCTAGAAGAGAACAGCCTATTACTGCTAACTGGCTGTTCTCTATCCTTTAGTTCAAGTGATAGAGATCTTTGGTGCTGTAGGTCCCCTGTTCAAACCTTGCTGATTATCTATGATGGGATTGGAGGGGTCATTATACACACACACAATGCTTACCTTGAAAAATCTGGCCCATATATTTTTCCTGAACCAGACCCACTTATAATTAATACAACCCCATTATAACTCATAACATTGATGAAGCCCATTCACTTTAATGGTGTCAGAATGCTTTGGGATTTATTTTTAAGTGGGTGTTTGCAGTATACTAGAGGGATATGAAGGCTATTAAAGAATATCCCCACTTTGCAGGTCACTTTAACTGCTGCTGGGAAGCCCCCCCTCCCCCCCGAAGAAGTCCTGTTCTCCCTCCCCCCACACTCCAGTTAGGTGTAATCTTTTCTTTTTGAAGTAGGTTTTGGAAAGTGACTGAAATGTTGGCTCCTTTGATCTATCATCGGCATCACATTAGGCCTGAAACAACATGGCCTTTATCTCCGAGAGCAGGATGACAGGCAGCTGCTGGTGAAGAAAATCTCAAACTGGAAGGTTCAGAAACATTAATAACTTTAGGGCTCCTGGTAAACCAACCCTGTGACCTTTGGCTCCTTACCCTGTTTAACCTGACAAATGGAGAGATTACAAAGCAGAAAATGACATGGTAAACAAAAGAAAGCCTTCAAGTTTTCTCCGTCCACTTGTACGCTAGGTAGCCTTGCTCTGTACTCTGCTATCCAGCATGTCAGCTCACTGAAGCCTGTGCTGGCAGCAGAAGCTAATGGGCCCAACAGGCCTCTTCCCATCCCAGAACTCTCAATCCAAGTGATGTAATTTTTGTGCACAGCTGCTCTTATTTCAGTGAGATAAAGGAGACTCTGTTCTTATTGATCTTCCCCAAGGAGGAAAGAAAGCTAGCATAAGTACCTCTGCTCACAGTAGCCACTCTCCAATACCTGTACCCACCAACAGACTGCCTTGTCATTGCAGGTGGATCTCCTCTGCACCGGTAACCATTGCGTCTCTTCTGGTTAATGCCGATTAGGATCTGCTCTTTTGGGCACTGATCCTGCCAGGTGCTTAGCACCTTTATCTGCTACGGACTTCTACGGGAGCACAGAACAGTCAGTACCTTCCAGGGTTTGACTCGAGGACAGTTCCATTTTAAACACTCCTAGCTGAAGCCTCACCACGTGTCCCTGCCTGGTGCACTCCCTCTGATTCCTCAACTCCTTCTAGCCTGATTTGATTTTTATTATGTTGTACTTGGGTTTGGTAGAGACGGGACAGAACCAAAACCCTAAGGACATTTGGATCCGGACACCAACTTCTTGCTTCAGGTCCAGCTCTATCTCTGGTTCTTCGTAGTGTGGTTGGATCCACTGTCACGAACGTACATTTTATTTATAAAGTGCTCCCCATCTCCTCCCATCCAAAGCTACTTGTGGTTCTGTACACCACACAATATAAAGATTAAATATAGCAATCGTAATATGAGCCACCCCAGGGAAAATGGTAAAAGCAAAGGGGTTAAATAAAGCCACTACACTTCACAATATAAAGCTAACTGTTGGTACAGAGGATCACCAGCTTTCTTTATCATGATGTCCCATGTTAATAAGAATGGCCACACTGGGTCAGACCAAAGGTCCATCTAGCTCAGTCCCCTGTCTTCTGACAGTGGCCAGTGCCAGGTGCCCCAGGGGGAATGAACAAAACAGGTAATCATCAAGTGATCCATCCCCTGTCGCCCATTCCCAGCTTCTGGCAAACAGAGGCTAGGGACATCATCCCTGCCCATCCTGTCACCACAGCACAGCTGATCATCAGTGTCAGAGCAGACCGGGAGGGACCCCTATGCGTGGAGAAGGGCTTGCAGAGATTGGGGGGAGAGAGGTGAAAAGCCACACTGATCAGAGAGTAGCGCGTACAGCCTGAAGGGCTGAGGGAGACACAAAAACCATCTCATTTGGATTGCTGAAGTTAGGCAGCTTCTTGTTGGTTCCAGCGTTCATTTCTCCTATTTTTTAATCACTGAATGGAAGTTGAGGGTAGTGGTGGGTGGCAAGCTGGTAGAAATGAAATTTTAGAGAGGGCTTCTTGTCCGTGAGCTCCCATTAGAGTCACATGGCTGAATCCCTGCAAAGAAGGGGCCATGTTATGACTCGACATGAGCTGCTCAACTTGCATGCAAGCAGGAGAGCGAACTTCCCACACCTCTGTTCTTGTTGCATTGCACAGCAGATGTCTTCTGGAAACCTGCATGGAGGCCATTCTGTAGGCTTGTGATCAGTGGAGACTGTATTGATATGAGACTATTTTGCCAGAGTAAATACTGTAACGAATTTGGATGACAGAGTGGGTTTTCTGTTTACTTTGAACACTGCCCGTTTTGCTGTTTTAGGCATTATAGCTAGAGAAAGGGAGGTTGGGAAAAAGCCCTTTTTGAAATTAATTATACTCACTTTTATTATTTAAACAACTTAGCCAACACGTAAGCTGTGCACTATACGAAAGTTCATTATTTAGTTAAAACATGGCCCTGCCATCAGGGTTTAGGGATCCAGCAATTTGATCATCGCCTTTACGCGTATATGTCCCAAAAGGATTTTGATAAATTGGAGAAGATTCAGAGAAGAGGAATGAGAATGATTAAAGGATTAGATAACACACTTTATAGTGATAAGTTAAACAGATTGAGATCCTTGAGTATAACAAAGAGAAGGTTAAGGGACGACTTGATCATTGTCTGTAAGTACTTACATGGGGAACTAATATTTGATAATGGCCTTTTCAATCTAACAAAAGTTTAACAAGATCCAGTGGCTGGAAGTTGAAGCTAGACAAATGGAGACTGGAAATAAGGCACAATTTTTTAACAGTGAAGGTAATTAATCAATGGAACAATTTACCAAGGGTTCTGGTGCATTCTTCAAATCAAGACTGGATGGTTTTTATAAAGATATGCTCTGTTCAATAACTATTTTGGGGAAGTTCTCTGGCCTGTTATGCAGGAGGTCAGACTAGATGATCACAATGGTCCCTTCTGGCCTTGGGATCTTTGGATCTATGATCCTGGCAGCACATTCACAATGCTTTGGCACGGATGATACTTTCTGCAAGAGGGTTGTTGCACCACTTTCCTCAAGCTAGCTGGAATAGGACAAACTGCTTTGAAAATCGATGGTTTAGTATCATCACTAACTTCACCCTTAAAGCCAGCAATGACATTTCAACAAAAGCCTTTAGTACATAAACAACTAATTCTTAATACCAATGCTTAGCACTTACACGCTGCTTTACGTCTTCAAAGCATTTCAAAACTAGCCGCTCTTTCTTTTTCAGTCCCCTAATATTATACTGTCTGGCTCCAGTTCCTCCTTTGATGCATGAATACATCAATTTGTGACACAAATAAGGTAAGTGATGGGTTGTTAGTATGGAATATGGTACAATTTCCAAACTCTCTTTAATGGTCATTTAGATAGCTGGCAACATTGCCTGTTCGAATACTTCAGTTTTCGTTGTATTTTGGATAAGGCTGCTGGAAGACCTTTGGGTTTTGAGCCCCACAGAAATAAGAGTCGATTATTAGGAATAACACTACTCAAATATTCCACATGCTATACAAGATCCATTTACATGACTCCCTTGCGGGTAAACTCCAAATTCAAGCAGGGTTTCTACTCTATTCAGGCTCTGACACTGCACCTACCACAGCGGTATCTCAGAGTGGCTCAGTTGCAGAATGGCATCAGGAAGCATCACAATGAAGGACTTTATGCCTATATACACACCCACCCACCCCATTCATTTTTAGAGTGGGTAAGTGCTAAGTGACCCTGGCTAATAGTGACATTCAGCATATTTTCCTTTTAGTTCCGAGCGATTGCAGTGTTGGTGAAAGCTGCTGTGCTGATAACCCTGGAGGCCTCTGTTTATCCCCAGAGCAAGTAAATCCAGGCACAGACAGTAAGCAGAAAGGCGGCAGTACAGGATTTTCCATACTGCCCCACCAACAGGATTCCCTGCTGACCAGCAATGCCCAGCCCTACTTATCTAGGAATGAGACAATTGTTCGAATCACCTGGAATGGAAAATTTGCCCTCTTTTTCTTTATATTAAACTCCTCAGGGCAAGGTCTCTGTATTTGTAATATTTACATATTTGTGTTTCAGGGTTTTTTGTTTGTTTTTTTAAGTTTGGTCTCAGTTGAGTTCCAGCTACAGAACATCTTAGGCTTTTATATTAGTGCCCAACGTGGTAGTATCTGTGCTCTTTTTCTCCCTTTTCCTATAGTGCGATGTGTTCACGTATTAAAAATGTACTTGGAAACAGACTTATAGACCGAAATAATATGATGGACTCCTCGGCTAGATGCAATGGTATAAAATGGATTATTTCTTGTATTGTTCTCCATATAGGTCAGATCCTACAAGCACTTAAGCACATGAGTAACATTGATTTCAGTGGGGTTACACACGTGAGTAAAGTTACACTGCTGCTTAAGAACGGAATTTTCAAAAGAGACTAGGGGCTTGTTGTCACTACTGTGCTAAATTGGTACCGCTGTTGCAGCAGTGCTGATTTAGCACGTCTGATGAAGACGCATTCAATCGACGAGAGAGTGTTCTCCTGTTGACGTAATTATTCCACCTCAATGAGAGACGGAAGCTATGTCAATGGGAGAGCGTCTCCTGCCGACATAGCACAGTGTAGACACTGATTTAAGTCGATGGAAGTTACGTTGCTCAGAGAGAGGGTTTTTTCACACCCCTGAGTGACATAACTTACATTGACTTAGGTGGTAGTGTACATAAGAACATAATAACGGCTGTACCGGGTCAGACCAAAGGTCCATCTAGCCCAGTATCCTGTCTACCGACAGTGGCCAATGCCAGGTGCCCCAGAGGGAGTGAACCTAACAGGCAATGATCATGTGATCTCTCTCCTGCCATCCATCTCCACCCTCTGACAAACAGAGGCTAGGGACACCATTCCTTACCCATCCTGGCTAATAGCCATTAATGGACTTAACCACCATGAATTTATCCAGTTCTCTTTTAAACACTGTTATAGTCCTAACCTTCACAACCTCCTCAGGCAAGGAGTTCCACAAGTTGACTGTGCACTGCGTGAAGAAGAACTTCCTTTTATTTGTTTTAAACCTGCTGCCTATTAATTTCATTTGGTGACCCCTAGTTCGTGTATTGTGGGAATAAATAAATAAATTTTCCTTATCCACTTTCTCCACATCACTCATGATTTTATATACCTCTATCATATCCCCCCTTAGTCTCTTCTTTTCCAAGCTGAAGAGTCCTAGCCTCTTTAATCTCTCCTCATATGGGACCCATTCCAAACCCCTAATCATTTTAGTTGCCCTTTTCTGAACCTTTTCTAGTGCCAGTATATCTTTTTTGAGATGAGGAGACAAGCCCTACGTGATTTAGAAGCCCAAGCCCCGTGACATCAATGTGATTTGTGCTCCTAAATCACTTGGGTACTTTAAAAATTGCCCCCTACATGTCTGCAGAGATTGGGCCCTATGTTTGTACAATCAAAGTCCTGTTAGATAACAGTTGACACATTTAAAGGTTTCCACCTGTCTGAAAAATTCTATTAGTTCCAAAGATAAGGAATATCTTTAAAATGGGAAATTCCAATAGAATTGGTGACATCTTTTAAACCAGTGGAAATTTTTAAGACAACTTACTGGAGAAGAATCTCTAAAATATGCCTCAGACTCATCCCAATGAAGAAATATTTTAAAACAAAGTTTTAAATTGAAATAATAAAGCAAAACAAAAAGTGTGCACACTCACGAAAGCTGTTGAAAATAAGACAGGGTCTTTAAATATTTTAAACATCTTTCATAATCACCTCATTATAAAGGAGAATATTTCTGTCCAACAAATACAAGGAGCTGGTTTAGAATAATAATTAAAAATATATGACTCATGTTTTCTGCCGCAGGGTTTATTCTTCAGGAAAGACTGTAGAGTACTTTAGAGAACTGTCTATGTTAATGATAGCTGATGTCCCATATCCCATAACAGTAGCCATGACCTTCATGCCTGCTGTGATTGACAGCCTGACCCCAATCACTCCAGGGTGCAAGGTAAGTGACAACCGAGGAAGAAAAAGAAAGAGAAAGAAAGAAAACTTGCTGCTGGCTTTGCAGCCAAACTTCCTAATAAAAACTCATTCAAACTGTCAGAGTGAAATGAAGAAAGTGTCAACTGGGGTTTTCAGAGAAATATTCAGTATGTTTGGATGGAAAAACACAACAGCTCCACTCCTTTCCCCTTGCCCAAATGCACCCCTCAAAAAAGGATGAAAACTCCTAAGTTGAAAGGAATTTTAATAACTTCCCCATGGGGAGCCCCTGAGGTGGTACCCAGGAGAACACTTTTCTTCCATTCTCTGACAAACCTAATCATCTCGGTAATGGTTAAGAGTACAAAGCGCTTAGCTGCACTCCTCCAAGGCAAGCACCACTGGAGGAGTTAAATGAATCCGATAGCTCTGTGAAACGGGACCATTTTGCAAAAAGAGCAGAGGGCAAGCTAGCTTCAGAAGCCTAAATATTTAATGGCAACCCACAGGTTAACACCTGTGAGGCCCACCAATAAGAGCATTCTGCCATGAGATGATTAAACTCTGGGACTGACAGTGAGAAGGCAGCCACTGGATCTCAGCTTCCATAGCAGGACACAGAGAGAATGGGGATTTCTCCAGGAACTGAAGCCCAGACGAAAAACGACGGCTATTCCATGCCTACAGAGCCTTCTACAGACTCTGGAAATGCTTAGCCTGCAGGCCTCCCCAATAGCACTGTTGTAAAAGATCAGGCCATCGGTGTGATATCCAGCCTCCAGCAGTGCCCAGTACTTGAAGCTGCAAAGGATCGGGAACAGCCACATACTGCACAACACCTAGCTACCTGTGTACCGTGCACGGGCATTAGGGAAGAAGGAACCCTTTCTTGCCCTCCCAGTGAGAATTCACCATTTATTTATGCACCTTCTGCAAGTTAAATATATTACTGTGCGTAAGCATGGCCCAACTTATAATTACTAGGTTGTATAATTGTTCTCCAGGCTTCCACAGACACAAAAACACTTGTGTAAATAGCATCAAGGCACCTGGGCAGGGAGGAAGGATAGTAAACAAAGAAATTTTGTAGGATATTTAAAAAATAGATTCAAATTTCATTTGTTTATTTATAAAATCCCATGGAAAAAAACTGAGACACAACTTGTTTGGGAGAAGGCAAATCTTCCAAAACCACAGAGCTCACGGAAAACATGTTCTGACAGCATCTGAGTATTCAGCTTAGCGTGCACGTGATCCAGTAGTTAGGTCAGAGAACTATGGGGTGGAATTCCTGAGTTTTATTCCTGGCTCTGGAACTGCAACATTGTGTGACCCTGGGCAAGTTTCTTGATCACTCTGGGCTTAGCTTAGAATTGGCATAAATACTACTTACCTTCCTCACTGGGGTGCTGGGAGGCTTGAATGGGAAACTTCTCCTATTTGATCTTTTTTTTTTTCATTCACTGAGAACTTTCTGCAAATCTAGACTCTCCGGTATAGCTCCTCCGTCCAGAAGGTGGAGAATTTTTAATCTTTTTGGTGACGTCAGACCCTATGTATAAG
Organism: Terrapene triunguis; assembly: GCF_002925995.2. Lineage (NCBI taxonomy): Eukaryota > Metazoa > Chordata > Testudines > Emydidae > Terrapene > Terrapene triunguis. The sequence goes on along the minus strand of NW_020664984.1, from coordinate 1,840,183 downwards.
GTGCTTGTTGGCTCAACAAAGCCAGGCGAAACTCTGAAAGTTCTTCTCTAAGAGGGCTTCGTGTAATTCCTACGAGTTTACTCCAGTTACCAGCTAGAGAAGTTTCTCCGTTAGCTCACGTGATAGAGACCCAAGCTTTTAGCTTTGGAGTCCTGGACTCAGTCTCCTTGATGGCTGTCTATAGAAGCACTGCCCTACTTGAACAGGTTGAGTAGCTAGGTGCCTGGAGAGTGATACCTGATGTTTCCGAGGCACGCTTTAGAGCAGACTCTCTTTGCCGAGTGGATCTATTGGCAGGTACCTTTTCCAAACTGGAAAGGGGAGGGGAGGAGAGGCTGCTGGATGTACAACTTAATTAAGGGAAGAGGAACGGGTGAGCATGGACATATACTGGTATTAAGGGGAGGGCATTACTGCCCTCGGTGACGCTGATGGGCGGGAAAGGGGGTGGAGGACTTGCTGCTATTCTCTCATTGTGCACCTGTGCTGCTGGACCAAGATGGTGACGCACACTTCTGGTTTTGATAGCACAGAGCTTGTCGTCATAAGCTTCTTTGGAGAGCATGGAGGGTGAGTGGTGGAAACAAAAAGAAGGGAAACAAGTCGTTGGAGGATGTAGCTAGTTGGTCAACTCCATAGGTATGGGAGGGTGTCCCCTCGAGGAGGGTAAGCGAGAGCTTTGGGAAAGCAGAGTTTTCAGGAGGTAGGCCCTTGTGTTGTGACATGACCTTGGGCCCAAGAACACTGGGTGGACCCAGAGGGGTGGTGCCTAGCTTATCCTTTAGTTCCTGGAGTAGGGGAAGAGACCTGTTGGAGGCCACATACTGCCTACACTTCCTACCACTGTAGTAATCTCGGAAGGAGGATCCCTTTAACAGTTAGCACTTGACAACAGCTGTTCCAGAACCTTCTCTGGAGGCGTTCCAGGGAGCCCTATGTGAGATTGCCATGCTATGCCCACACTATGAAGTCCCACCAGCCATTGGTCTGGTGGGCTAAAGACCATCACTACCATTGTCAGGGATGGCTGGGCTCAGCTGTGCTGTACGAACTCTTCAGAGGAATCACAGATGGAACAGACCCTAGTCCTCTGACTTTTTATGCAGCTGGCAAGATACTGTGCGTGCCACCAGCTGGAAACAGCCACAGCTGTTCTTCAAGAGCTGGCAAGCCCCTTATATGCATGGGATATCACACCACTAAGAAGGAGTGTACCATCTCTGTCCTCTGGCAAGAAGGAACTACCCCCAAATATTAGTACTGGCATGGAGGATTAAGGAGAAAATGAATATTTATAAAGTGTTTTGACATCCTGCAGTGAAAGGAGCTATATAAATTGCGAAGTTATCATATTTACATGAACAATCATCAGTATCTCATACTGTACCTCAGGTGAAGATCTTCTGAGAACTTTAGACAGGCATAGATGAATTCTTTAATCTGATTGTAAACTTTAGGCACAAACTCAGAAAAGGGGAACTTCTTTGGAAACGGTTGCTGTAAAATGCAGGAAAGAATTAAAATAAGGACAACAGCAGAAATTTAACAGGGAAAAGCACCACTCCCAGCAAAACCTAGAGTGTGGTAGCTGCTTTCCACCTCCATGCTTTCAAATGAATTCTAATATTCAGCCAGGTTATGCAATGAAACAACAAGCCAGCATTTATTGTATGTTATACAACCGTTTCAGCCAAGTGAAGGACCAGATAATCACTCATAAATGACACTGTACTGGGCCTGGAGAGAAATCTGCAGCTAGAAGGGAACAGTCAGAGGAACACCTCACCCATACCCATTACCAGCTCCCTTATTCATAAAAGGAAAATACTGGAAGACTCCTCAATGTTGATTTACCACTGCGCACGGCACAAGACATTTTGTTCTGTCACCTCTTCCTGTTTCTGCCTAAGGCAGGCACTGGCTTACAACACCAATAGCAGGGAGGAAGCAGAGGTCATGTCCTTCAAATCAGACTCTTACTAGTTTGGCTTCAACCACAGCCTAGACAGGGCCTAAGGGTCTAGAGCACAATGGTGAAGAAACTGGATGCCAAACAGATGGGGAATGGGAAGGGGGGTAAATAATGCCCAAACACCTAACTTGGATTGAACTCCTTCCCCCCGCAAGCCAGTTTATAATTACACTCACCAGGCCGGGAGCATACATTTGCCAGAGGCTGAGTGCAAGCCAAGCATGGTTTAAAAGGGACACTGTGACACTGTTCAGGTCAAATTTGGCCCTACTTTTAGAGTTTTGTGAAGCCCAAGCTTTTACAAAACCGAAGGCATCGTTATATTTTAAAGTTCTGCAGAAATTAAAATAAACCAAGTCAATAGAAACACTTCCATAAAAACAAAATGAAGTTCCAATGGAAACAGACTTTTAAAAAACAAACATTCCCATGTATTGCAAGCATTGCAGAACTGTGCGAGCGCAATGATCCAAAAGTGAAATTGACTCGATACTGACAAGTCTGTCTCTTCCTCTAAGCCCAGAAAATGTAAACCATGAAAAGTACACGTGATTTTTTTTAAATTATTTCCATTTTAATAATCTTTGGTGGTGTTAGGAACTAGTTTCTTAATGGTATCCCAACAGGGTCCCCTTTTAGAGGCTTCCTTACCTTTTCCAGCTCCGGATCCTGGAATGGGAACTGTCCTATTATCTTCTTATAAAGTTCTTCATTAGCTACGGGTATAGGACTGTAATTATCTGAATCAAGTATATTTCTGTAAAATATAAGAGAACAGTTACAGTAACCCTTCTTGTGCAGAGAAATAGTGTTACCACCAGGAGCACATCTGTCCAGAAACCTAGCAGAACAGCCAATATCAAAGGTTACTGGCATTCACAAAGGCCTACCATAGTGAGTTATAGCAGTGCAGAGCATTTCAAGGTGAGAGATAGGGGACATGTGGCTCTTTAACCTAAAATGGCTAGGCGTGCTGCTCTTACCCAGGTGTTGCCTCTAACCCCAATCCTTTTCCTACACGAAGACCTCTGATCCGAATTAGTAGTGCTTTCAGTCTGGGTCATCTGGGGTTTTCACTTGGGTGAGTAACTTGCCCACTTTACAGTGAGGACGCAGGCTAAATCACTCGAGCGCTGATGATCCTCCAACACCTTCCCACAATTCCCCCTACGAGCCCGGAAGGACAGATACCTTTTCCCAGCATTCACTGACAAAAAAGCCACAGTGCAGCTCAGCTCACTGCAGCACAAAGAACCGGGTGATGTGCCTCCAGAAGCCCTGACATCACAGAGGTGAGTGCAGCACTAGTGAAGACACAGCAGCTCGGGTCTGGCTTTGAAGTGTGGCTGGTTCACACCCAGGTTAGACTATCCCAGTGCTCAGGCCTGAGTGCCAATCCCCCAAGTTAACTCTGCAATGAAGACATACCTTGTATTTTAGATGGTCAAAGAAGTAGCACAAGTGAATGTATCACATGGATATCACTTGTGATGAGCGCTCTGAGGCTGACGAGTCATTTGAGATAATTACTTGCAAGGCCCAACCAAACCACAAGCAAGGGTCTAACCAGGTGACCATCAGGCAGGTATATAGGCTCCTAATGAAAGCAGTCACTCCAGTCTGCTCCACGTCTCTACTTTGTTGGTAGTTCTGACAGACTGCTCCTATGCCAGCCTGTTCCTGCCCCTGCTTCAACCTGTGCCTATCTCCGCTCCTGCTCCAGCCTTCATCTATTCCTGCTCAAGCCACGGCAGGTCACCCAGCTGTGCGGACCGTTTGAGCAGACTGCTCCCCGACATGCTCACCTCTGGTGACCGAAATGGAAATCCTCCTGGTAGTTGGTCCGCAACCTTCAGGGTCAGCTTGCCCAGGTGCAACAGGAGAACAATTCCCCCTGCTCCCAAATCCCAGCAGATCCAGTACTGCCGGCAACAGTCCCTCTGGAACATGGCCCGAAGGTCCCACTGCCAGAAAGATTTGATGGCAGCTGCCAGAAGTGCTGTGGTTTTATTAAATGCTGCTTTTTGTTCTGGATGCATCCCGCAATGTATCCTGATGACCAGACCAAGATGGGTCTTCTCAGTTTATTGATCAGTGAAGCCTTAGAATGGGTCTCACCACTTCTGGAACAGGCAAGCCTGGTCCTTACTAATTTCAATGAATTAATCTCATACCCTTTCGGTCCCATTTGGTGATCCGAATAGCACTCGTGTTGCTGAAGCTGCCCTGCAGTTTCCCAAACAAGGCCTTTGGCCTGTCCTGCCATATGCCGCCTACTTTCAGTGTCTGGTTGCCGATACATCAAGGAACGAGGCTGGCCAGGTCTACCTTTTCTGCCAGGGTCTGAACGATGATGTAAAAGATGAACTGGCTAGGTCAAGCCCCCACTATTCTGAACTCATATTGAATTTTGCATTGGATCAAGAGTCATATGAGTGACTCCAAGAAAAAAAGACATGCCTTGTAACCTCAGCCAAGCCCTGCTCCATTGTGGCCATCCGCATGGACTGCTCCAAAGCTAGAGCCTATGCAGACCCATGCAACATGAAGGCACTTCATAGGTGAAACAGCCTTTGCCTATACTGTGGTGGACAAAGCTCCTTTGCCACTGAGTCCGCCCCCCATAAATCCAGGCCCTTGACAAATCTAGGAAATGACCAAATCCAGCCCCATTAGAGGGGTCACAGCTGCACATGACCATGGAATCGAGTTCTCCACACAAGCCCTCTCTTCTGCCATCACATATCTTGGCAGCCCCTGTGTTGGTCATGGTCAACCTGCTTATAAAAAGTCACATTTTGTGCCATACCTTCAAATTCTCACTGCAGAGGTAACACCCCAACTGTTTTACAACCATATCTTGAAACTCCATGGTCTACCATGTAACTTTACATCTGATCTTGGGGTACGTCTTCACTACCCGCCGTATCGGCAGGTAGCAATCGATTTATCTGGGATCGATATATTGCGTCTCGCTAAGACGCGATATATCGATCCCCGAATGCGCTCACCGTCGACTCCGGAACTCCACCAGAGCGAGCGGCGGTAGCGCAGTCGATGGGGGAGCCACGGCCGTCGATCCCGCGCTGTGTGGACCCCAGGTAATTCGATCGAAGATACTTCGACTTCAGCTACACTATTCGCGTAGCTGAAGTTGCGTATCTTAGATCGATCCCCCCCCTAGTGTAGACCAGCCCAAAGACTGCAGTTCATTTCACATTTCTGGTGAGAGTTGTTTGATCTCCTGGACGTGGATCAGCATGTCTCCTTGGCTTATCACTCCCAGACCAATGGACGGATGGAATGAGTGAACCAAATACTTGAACAATACCATCGTTGCTTTATCAGTTACCACCAGGATGACTGGGTTTTGCTTCTTCCTTTTGCTGAATTCGCTTACAACTCTGACCAGAGATCAACCCACCAGAGTCATTTTTACACCAACTATGGTTTCCACCAACCATTTTATCCATCCATGCCACAAGTCACGCAATCTCCAACCTAGTTGAACACTTGCACTGCATCCAGGAGGAGTTGAAAGCCCACCTAGAATCAACTAAAAAGGATTACAAACATTACACTGACCTCTGTAGGCACGCAACCCCTCAATCACGGTTGGGGATGAAGTATGACTCTCCACACAATACTTTGGTTATAGTCAACCTTCACGAAAAGTGGATTACTGACACCGTGGCCCACTGTGGGTCATCCAGCAGATCAAACCTGTAGTCTTTGAACTCCAATTGCCCAAAAATATGAAAATACACCCGGGTATTCTACATCTCCTGGCTGAAAAAGCATATTGACAAAACCTTTCCTGGACGAGTTCAACTGCCTCTCCATCCAATATGGTCCAGGGACATGAGGAGTAACTGGTGAAGATCTTGGACTCCAAAGTTCGCCGAGGGAATCTCACTTACTTTGTTGATTGGGAGGATTATGGTCCAGCTGAATGCTCCTGGGAGCTGGCCAACAACATACATGCATCTGCCCTACTTCGAGATGTCAATAAACACGCCAATAAACCAGGTCTGAGGATGCTTGGTAGGCATCTTTTCTAGGGGTTGACAGGGAGAGAGGAAGGTACTGTGAGGAACCTTCTGAGCTTGATGAGTCATCCCTGAGCCTGAGTGTTTTGAGCCTGATGAGTCACTTGAGACGATTACCTGCAAGGCCTAAGGGCCCAGTCAATCCATAAGCAAAAGTCTGACCAGGTAACCCCAAGGCAGGTATATAGGCTCCAAATGAAAGCAGCCACTCCAGTTTCCTCACTACCTTGTTGGGAATGCTCCCTGCTAGTTGGTAGTTCTGACCGACTGCTCCTGCTCCAGCCTGGTCCATGCCCCAGCCCCGGTCTCAGCCTGTGTCCTGCTCCAAACCCTCCTCTAGCCAAGGTTGGTTACCCAGCTTTGTTTGCAGCTATGTTGGCATTTCCTCTCCCTCTCCCAAGGTGGATAGGCTGCACCAAGTTATAGCAAGTTTAACACAGGCGGAATTTTAGACATAAGCATGCTGTGAGTGGCCCTTTAAATAAAAATAAAAAAACATTTTAGCCGGTACATAAAATCTCTGCACGTAAAGTCTTGCCACCGTGTATAAAAAGCTTCTTACCTGAAAACTCCTGACCATTTCTTTAGCAGAGTGTCACTATACTGGTCTCTGATTTCCAGTAGCATGTCAAACAGCTGGTTTACAGGGAAGCCATACCCCTGCATGGAGAAACGCAAGCACCTTCATTCAATAAGAAATGCTAACACTGGGATTTACAAAAAAAAAAAAAGGAAGGAAGGAGTCAATTCTACGCTTCCATGACAATCATCAAATTGAATCTGATGCGAGGACTGCATGGTCCAGGGATTCAGTACCTGTGTACTAAACTCTAGGCAGCCAGTTCAAATCCAGACTAGATCACTCATGGTTGAATGTTAGTGGCTTTTTCACAGGCCTGGCTCCTAAGGGACAGGAGTGGCCATCACAAAAAGCCCTGTCACATTCAACACCCTTGTAGGCAGTGTCAGCAGAAAGGCCAAGGGCCTACTCTGAACCCTAGAGGTGGTCTCTTTGGGTCCAGATGGACCCATCACGTGGGTAAGGCAGCACGGGCCACTGCCCACAGATTAACTGCCCTGTGCAAACAATGTGTCAGCCTCCTGGGCTATCAGTCTGGCCCCTGAATTCACACACCACAAAATAAAGAAAGAGAGATGACATGGTGAAGCGGTGCCCATCAGCCGGTTTAAATGGCTGACACCTTTCACGAGCACTACAGATGTTTAACAAGATGTACATCAGCATCTGACAGTCACATACCTGGAGTGTATCTGCAAACAGAACTATGAGGTTCTTCAAGTCTAATACCAGATTTGGGTCAGAGCAGTAAGACTAAAAAAAAAAAGGGGGGGGGGGGGGTGGGGGGTTGAAAAAAAGTTTTAATCGTTACAAATAGAAAAAACATCCACACATACCCTTCTGTAATCCTTCATCTTCTCTAATAATATATAGACACTTGATACAACCTTATTATCGGTAGGCTTTTAATAGCCTTTTATTATACAGCGTGATCGGTCACATCATGATACACTGTCACAGAATACAGAAATACTGAAACATTATCCCATTCCAGAACATGCTGCAATCAAAAGCTCTACAGGACACACAAGGATTTCTGTTGCTGTGTAGATACCCCAGCAAGATGTCTTTAAAAGTACCGAGAAGTTACTGTATTTATCAGGAGACTGAGAAGGGAAAAGGTGCAAAAGCAGTACACTGACAGATCAAAGACACTGAGTGTTATCTATTGCTGAAAAAAATTGTTAATTACATTGTGTCTAATGTTAGTCAGGTCTTGCAAAACAGAAAATATCCCCAAAATTCTGTATATTAAGAAGATTCCATTTTTAACTAGAGTGTTCTGGCAACATGAGGAAAAAACATTGCATGTCTAGGTGTCAGCAATATTAACGTCCATACGATGATATAAACAATTACTACAGCTCAAGACACTAGTCAGAAAGATACACAGCCTTCTGGGAACAGCTGATCAAAATCGCAAATTAGATCATACATCCTCTTTGCACATAATCTTTATATTAGCAGACTACCCTACTAAAGAGAAATATGCCAAATTTCAAACAGACTCTTACCAAATATATAATCAGTGATCCTAAACTGGAAAAAAGAAACAGAGATTTCAAGTCCATTGGAAAACTCAAGGAGGAACGACTCTGTTAATCAATGTGACAAAGAAACATTTCCCAATTCACTGCCCAGAAAACAAAGTAGGAAAGAAAGATAGTTCCCTACTACTCTCAGAAATGATAAAAGATCTCCCACTCAAAAGCAAAGAAGAAAACCCAAGCATAATCCTGGCTGAAAGGACAGAGACGAAACAGGCTCACTAATGCGACAGCCTCCCACCAAATCAGAGATGAATGATAATACAGGATGGACATGCGGGGTCGTTATGCTGTTGCCAAAATAACTGTTTGGTGCCAAGATAATTTGATGATGACTGTAATATAAATGCTGAACGACTACGTAAAACCGCATGATTGTTGTAAAACCTATTCCTATCAGACACTTCATGTATTAAATTGGGCAACACTTGTCATGTTAGTAAAGTTATTGAAATTTTAAAAAACTGAAGTGTTTTAATTTGCTTTGCTCTCGTGGTTTACATTGCGCCACCAGAAACCCCTGATTCAAAAGAATACAGCTTTATGATAGAAATGTTTGGGTCTATTTTTCTCTCTACATATCCCCTTCCTCAAGGCACAAACGGAGTCAGCCAGCAAAGTGTATCTCCAGTCAACACAGCTGCCATGCTATGGAAAACCAGAGCCATGGGAAACATCTGCAGATGCTCATCTATTTGGGTATATCTGAACACCAGGTTTGTAGCATGGATTCCCTTAACATGTTTATAACATGAATTAGTCCCATCTACACTGATAAAACCAACTCCCCGTTTTGTAACATCGTTTGTGCACAGCCACATGACAACTGAGCTGTAATTGTAAAGTAGATGAATGTAAATCTGAACATGATTTGAAAGTAAATAGCATATTGTGCCTCCACATTACACAATTTTTAGGCTTTCCTATGAGCAGGTTACAGAACTGTGTTGGAACCGGCTAGAACAAGGTCTCAGATATGGTTCCAGCTGACCATGGTTCCCAGAATAGCAGCATGGAAATGTTAACATGGGGCTGAAGGCAGTTTCAATGAACAGAGTTAAATTGTAGTAGCAATATCACTTTATAAACCTGTTCAGTAATCTGCTAGTGTGAACAGGCAGCAATAATAATGCACTACATGATGCAGTACCCAAAAGAGATCTGCAGCTGTCTGAGCCTTCTCAGAACCCACATTAAGGATCACAATAGCCAGTGGAGATCCTTCAAGGAAGGCAGGGTACAATGTGCCTACCTCAGGTAGCTAGATACAGTAGAATGTGTCCCTGCCATAAATCGAATTGGAAACAACTTGGTGTGTCAATTTCATTTTCCTCTTTTCAGCTATCACCAGCCTTCACTGAGGCTTGGTCTACACTTACCCCCCAAGTCGAAGTAAGGTACGCAAATTCAGCTACGTGAATAACGTAGCTGAATTCGACATACCTTACTTCGAACTTACCGCGGTTCAGACGCGGTCCACACGCGGCAGGCAGGCTCCCCGTCGACTCCGCGGTACTCCTCTCGTTGAGCTGGAGTACCGCAGTCGACGGGGATCACTTCCTGGTTCGATTTATCGCGTCCAGACCAGACGCGATAAATCGAACTCGGAACTTCGATCCCCAGCCGCCGAACTAGCGCGGCAGTGTAGACCAGCCCTGAGGGTGGAGTGGCCACGTTTTATTGTTCCCCCAAAGAGACATTTCTAACTTTCAACTGATTTTTAAAAGGACATAAAAAGTATAGTGCTAGAGCATGAGAACCTGAAAGTAAAACTGACCAGTTTATTTTTTTATTATTATTATTTTACCAAGCTGAGAGAAATGCCAAAAATAAACAAGTCACCTAAGTGGAGAAAATATTTTTTTTTTAAATACTTTCAGTTTTACTCATCCAAGACATTGTAACATAGGGAAGAAAATCTACTTCTTTGTCTTTAAAATGTAAGATATTTAACCCTATGGTGTGTCTTTCACTGGCATTTACTTCAATGGAATACCAAAATGTCCATGGTTTCAGTTTAAAATACAGAACTCCATACAAATGCATTAATCCAATGACGGAGAATAAGTAAACTCCCCCTACTGGTGCATTCCAAAAATGGTCGACTAAATAATGGAGAAATGGAAATGTGAACCAGTATTTATTATTTCCAGTCCCGCAAACAGAGGAGAGCTCAGTGCAGGATGATTTGGACTATCCAGAGCGGAATAAAGCCTTATCAGTATATAGGTATATATTCAGTATATTATTAAAAAACAAACAAACAAAAAACACAAACAAGAAACAACAAAATAAAAATCTAACTCCCAGAGACTCAGATTGTTTAACTGTTGCTGCAAATATAATGAATCCGTGGCTTTTACTTACTGAATGTGTTCTTAGTGCGGCAATAGTTTTTGACAGAGCCATTTCCCACAGTTCATCGATATAGGCTCTATTGACCAAGCCCTGGGTTGTATGTAAGATGTGATCTTCAACTACAAAAAAGCTAACAGAGGAGAAGGCACAGCTGTCAGAGGGTAGAGTCCCTATGACATCAACATGGTTTTACAAACATCACATGCAACTGACACATGCAAAACTAGCAAATCTCTCATCCACCCCTCCTCCAGCCCAAGAAAAGCAATCTGCCGCCCAATTCTGTCTACGTGTACCGAAATAAACACCAGGCGATAGACAGATATAAAACTCCACTGAATAGTTCAACTGATGTTTTGAAACAAAGCTTTAATTTGTTGCTAGCAGCAAGTAAGCTGGTAAATATCAAATTTAAAGTATGTGTCAAGGAGACAGGTTTAAATAATGTCACCAAAATCCAACACACCCCACCACACAGTTGTCAGAGGGCAAACACTTCCTATAATTTTTCCTACTGACCAATGGTTGCCTTGTGATCAGTTATGCTGCAGCGGAGGAAAGAGTATTTGGGAAGATGCCCTGTCCTGCACGAAAGGAAAGGGAAGGACAGTGGGATTATTGGAGTGGAGGGAACTAATCAGCAGTGACTTGCCTTCTTGGTCATTTTCCTGCATTTATAAACTCAATCCATGCATTTGTTTAGTCTCTGGCTTTCAGATCTGTGCCAACTTCCCTGCTCCGAAATGACAGGAATTTTTTTTTAAAAGCAGTGCTAAATAAAGTAAACTGGGTCTCAGCATATGGAATAAGAATCAGGTATTTTCAGTACATGGGATATTTCCAATTGTAGGAATTTTTAATCACAGAAGCGTAAGAGTTAGACCTAGAAGTGACCTGCTACATCACCCAGCCATATCTCTTGGCCCATGTAGGACTGTGCTCTATAGCACATTTATAAATGTCTTGTCCGGTCTGCTTTTAAAAGCTACAAGCGTGGAGGTCTCCACCCGGTCCCTTGAGAAGATAAGAGATCTCACATTGTCAGGAAGTTTTCCTGCCTTTTAGCTTATGTTAGACTTTCCTTCATTTTTTATTATTACCCCAGTGTTTCACCCCAAATATTTCTTCTCCTTCTCTGGTGTTTATACTTTTCACATGTGTGTAGACTTATGTTCCCCTTAAGCATTGCTTAGTCCATTTAGAATTTCATATTTTTATAAGACAATTATTCTAGCTCCATGACAGAAGACGGGGCATTGTTCCCCAGAAATGGATTCCCTAAACAAGTCAGACAGAAGAGTCCATATATTTAAACCAGAAGTAAAGCTAGCATCTTCAGCTTTAACCCGTTCAAACTGCTCCAGGCACGCTGTCCATCAGCCACTGAAGTCAACAGGACATTACATGTCCTTAAAATTAGGTATGTTTTAGTACTTTTTTTGACTGAGGCTAGAGTGCACAGCACTTTGCAGGATCAGACCCCAGATGGTTATATAAACACATGGCATTATTCATGTTGCTACATTAAAGACAGTCAATATCTTCATTATAAATCCCTGTTTATCTGGTTTATAACCACCATAAAGTATTGTTCTTGGCTAAAATAAGGACAGTCTTACAACACTTTGAAATCCTATGACGAAAGGATATCTATAGATACAAAATATCTTTTTTATTATTAATATGCAGGCATAATTCCTAGCCACATTACACTATCAATAGGTTTTTCCCCTAATTTGAATTATCTATCCCTCTAGAGGGCAATCAATCCACTCCAATCTCTAGTTACCCAATATTTTTGCCAAATCAGAACAAGGAGTAATAAGTGACGTGCAGTCCATTAAAAAAGCTCAATACAAAAAA
>NW_020664984.1:1705649-1827414 GCF_002925995.2 Terrapene triunguis | reverse complement strand
GGAGACAGCATGGCAGACAGAGACACACACCCTGTGTCTGTGAGAAAGAGAGAGATGTGCATTGCCCCTTTAAGTATGCTGACCCCACTCTAAGTACATTGCCTTTAAAAAAATCAGGAAGTTGAGACAGCAGCTGCGGCCAGCAAGCTCTCTCGGTCCTGAGCCCTCCTGTCCCCACCCTGCTCTATATGGAGAAGGGGTAAGCAGGGGACAGGAGTAGGGGGGATGGGGATACCCTGAAATTAGCCCCCCGCTTTCCCCCTCCCTTGCACAGCAAGCAGGAGGCTCCGGGGAGCAGCTCCAAGGCAGAGGGCAGGAGCAGTACATGGCAGTGGGGGGAGGGACAGCTGAATTACCGGCAATTGGTAGCCTGCTGGGCGGCTGCTGCACAGGGAACTTAAGGGAGCGGGGAGCTGATGGGGGGCTGCTAGTCCACCCTGGTTCCAAGCCCCCACCTGCTAGCTGCAACGGGCTGCTCTTCCTGCAAGCAGTGGACAAAGCAGGCGGCTGCCAAACAACGTTATAAGGGAACATTGCACAACTTTAAACAAGCATGTTCCCTAATTGATCAGCAACGTAACAACGAAACAATGTTAACCGGGACGACTTTAAGTGAGGAGTTACTCTATTACAAATCAGTGTCAGAATGCTATCAGTGTACATTTTACTAATGATTGCTGCTCAGATGGATATAAATGCATGCTGCGATTTATATTCAATCTTGGTTGATGAAATTTCTCCAGCATATTCCATCTTTTCAGGGGCAGCAGCCTTATCTTCTTTTCACTCAAATTTGGGCCATTTTTTGGAAGACTTACTAGACTGTAGTTTGCAGTAGTAACAAACTCGTTTTTTAAGCCACAGGAATAGAGGCTGAATGATTACACCACCAAACATCCTTTCCTGAGCGAGGCAAGGAGTGAGATATCAAAGAACTATAATCAAGAGGATTACAACATCTGCATAATTCAATCAGAACTGGCCTATTCATCTCACTATAGCAGCAAGTTGACATCCACAGTGCACAAAACATGTTTACTCTCTTGAACTCACTGCTTGCGAAATTTGCAAGCAGTGCACAATAACTGTTCAGTCTTTAGAATGCCTGCACTAGTGACACAGCAAGGTTTATGGGCGCAGTAAAATATGACTCTCCTCTTAAATGCTTAGGAAGCACAAACCGCACTTTTCCTGTTTTGGCTCCTAAAAAGAATTGTCAGAAAGATCAACATTTCCTTTTTTTTGTGCCATTCAATAACACAGCGCACACATATTTCGAGAATGTGTATATAAAAAGAATACCTACCCTACAATTTGATTAAAATACTTCCTGTAGCCGTCTAAAGTTTCGTGCTGCAACAAAGAAAAGTGAACAAAGTTTAAAACAAAGAAGGGCAGTAAAATTGGAAACAAATAAGAGACCACACACATGCAACAATATGTGCAGAGATAATGTGCTGCTCCTTTATTAGGCAAAGCATCTTTGATCACTAAAGCTATTAGACAGTCATACCATATTTGAGGGGGGCTGAAGCACCAGTCTAGCCTGTTTTCTTCTCTGTTTCCTGTAGTAGTTCTCAAAGGTTTCTCTGGCACCCTGAAAAACAGATCAAATGAAGTCAAGTTCCTGGCCTTAGAGTTAACCCCAATCACCTCCACATAAAACTGCTGCTTTTACATGTTAAAAGTTGATTTACACCATTTTTTTCTGACCTCGGTGTCAACATTCCTTTAAAAAGCTTGATTCAAATACCAGTTTGTCCTGGATATTTATATAGGTAACTATTTTGGCATAAGTATTTCTGAAGAATCCTGCTGTGTTCACAGACACACAGACGTCCAACACTACTGTGCAGCATTTCTGTGTGCATTGATGTCTGCATAGCACACTTACTGTACTGCAGTGCAAATAATAGAATGTCAGGGTTGGAAGGGACCTCAGGAGGTCATCTAGTCCAACCCCCTGCTCAAAAATCCCCAAACAGATTTTTACCCCAGTTCCCTAAATGGCCCCCTCAAGGATTAAACTCACAACCCAGGGTTTAGCAGGCCAATGCTCAAACCACTGAGCTATCCCTCCCCACAATAGTTCTATCAGATTTTGCACACTTAAAAAAACCTAGGCATGGTGGAAAATGAAACCATTTCAAGAGAGAACAAGCAAACATTTTGTGAGAAGGAACAAACAACGCTGGAGAAAGGTTAGAGACACTTATAAGGCCCTCACCACCATTATATCTGAGCACCCGCAGTAAAACCCAGACCTACAAATAAATCTAGGACTAGAGCTCTGGTCCTACAGTTCTATAAACACAGGCCTCTCCCACCTGACACAAAGGAAGCTACCTCAGTTAAGCTACACAGGGTGAGTGGTTTCCCCTTCACTAGGGAACTTAAGGCATTTCTATTTTTTTATCATTTGGTGACTGCTTCGTCTTGGGCATCTTGTCCACATCCAGGAGTGTGGCCATCCAGTCAGCCTAATAAACTTCTGAGCATCCTCAAAATCCACCTTATTGAGGCATCAAGACATCCAAATTCTGCCCAGGTTATGTGGCTACTGCGGCACCTTATTGTTTTATCCCTCAGTATTCCTACCTTACTCTGTTACCACCCTCCTCTCCCCACCTTCTTACTGTTTCACATCTGAAATTGGATTATAAAATCTTTAGGGCAGGGACAGTGTCTCAATTTGCACTTTAAAGACCAAACTTTTTTTTTTCAGATGCTGCACAAAACAAATAAAAACGACTCCTAAGTATTTTTAGTCTGCTCCATGCACAACAAGAGACTTGGGTCTTTTTTGTTTAAATGGAGAAAGTGAATTAAAAAGCCCAACAATTGTTGCTATACTTCCCACACATAAACCTCCTCCACCTATTATTGTACAAACAGAGGCTGAGTTAACAGCCCCTTTATTAGAAGGTGCTCAGGAAATTTCTGCCGTTAATATTTCTAGCAGTGCAGTCACACACACTCCCCTCCTTTGTGTGTAGATTACGGAGCTCCAGCAGTTTAGGTAAAATGTATTTCACTGAGTGGCCCCTCCAGATATAGTCACCCATGTGCTCTGTGTACCTAGATCTTGGAACACCGTTTTTTCACGTTTGTAACATTGGCTCTCTTTGTTAGAACATATGCAATGCCTTTGTCCTTACTGAAGGTCAAAAGGCAAATTCAGACTTGGTATAAGCTAATTCAGACCTGGCTTAAGCTATGGCAAATCCCCTGAAGTCAATCAAGTCGTTCCACTTTGTACCAGGGCTGAAATTGGTTTTAAGTCAACAGCAAGTTTGACATTTTAAAAAGAAGCATTAGGAGCCAGAAGCTGTTTAAGAATAGCCTTTCCCATGTCCCTCCCTATCTCGCTTCTGACATTACGGCCATCTGACCCCTCATCGTATCAGCTGGGGTGGGAGAACAGGATTGCAAGTCAGGGATTCACAGACTTTAAGGCCAGAGGGGACCATCATCATCATCTGGTGTCTGACCTTTTGCATAATACAGGCCAGAGAACTTAACCAAGTAACTTCTGCCTGCATGAAGTTGACAGCTTCTGGTTGAACTTTTAGAAAGACACCCTTAACACCCAGCACCTTCCTGCAAGGTCTCAGACCCCCCCCTTCCACCTCAACCAAGCTCCTTTGTGAGGATCAAAGCCATTTCTCCGCAGGCAGACTCCCAGTTTGACGATTCCTGCTTGTTATGTCATCAGTGTTAGAAACACCAGCTTCATAGTCGCAAGTGGAAAGAAACTACGGCAGGGAAACTCCAAAACTCAGTGTAAACTTGAGCAACTTTTTTACAATGGAATTTTCCCTTAGAAAGGCACCATCTGGGGATTTAATAGTACTAGCCTCCTTCTTAGGAACCGCAAATGGTGCCCCCACCTAGAGCGCTAAAAATCTTCAGACTTTTTAGCCCCGACTTGCATAATAAATACATTTACATTTGTCAGGCAATTGTTGCTATCCACTTCCTCTGACCTCCTGGTGACTGGGATGATAGTATTGAGACCAAGATTCTTGTCCCAGCTCCGCCACTGATTTGCCCCGCCACTTTAGGCATGTCATTTAACTTTTCTATGTCTCTGTTTCCACAATCTCGATTAGTGGCATAATAATGTTTAACTGCCTTACAAGGGGTGTTTGTGATGTGAAAAAGTTTGAGACCCTTGACAAGTGCAAATTATGGTCTTCTAAATGAAGAATCTTTGAAACAATTTCTACACCTCTCTGCATTTCCCCTATGCCATGCAGCAATTCAATGGCTATTATTCAATCACTTTTCAAGACCAAACCTCTCAACGATACCTTCATTATGGCCAGAGTTAGGTTCCTCTCCACTCCCCACAAATATGGCGCTTGTCTTTTTTTCTGTTGAATTTAGGGCTGCTGAAAGGTGCAGGACTGATGCTCCCTACTAACCCACATGACAAACAAAGCACCATCGGTAATAACATTAGCTCCTCCACACCACAGCCTCCAATGTGTCTTAGAGGTTGTCTAACTCATTCACCCCTTGGCTACTTTGCTGACACTGCCAATATGGGTGCAAATTAATACCTGATGTAGCAGTGGCTTATACGATTAGGATTTTGTTGACTAGGAACTGGCTTGAAATGACCAACCCAATTGGCCAAACTTAAATTTATTCATTCCAATAATAATTCATTCCAATTGGCCAAACTTAAATTAAAAAAAAAAAAGCTGTCATTACCAACATGGTCTGGATTTGAACTTATGGCCAAGAGTAGTGGTTAAAGGCTCTGTATCCCATTCCATTTCTATGACCCATTCTAGTCCTTTCACTTTTATTCTTATACAGAAATATACAGTCAGAAATGCAGAATCATGATCCTCAGATTACAATGTTCATTAGGACAAAATTTATTCCAGCTCATTTTAAGTTTCCTTTGCTAACCTCTCAACAGTTGTTTTATATCATCTCATTTTACATCTCTGCCCCATCTATGGGCCTTGCCAGGCTCAATTCTTTTAACAGAAGGTCCTGAATTGGCACAATGGGTGGTACAGACTCAGCTACACGACCACATCAATCATCCTCAGACCACTGCAAGACGAAGGCCCCCTTCAGTAAGATAATTGTCTATCTTGCTAAATGGTTAGGCAGGAACTTTTCCACAAACAACTAAAACAGGCTGTTGGCAAGAGAAAGTCTGCCTCTCTACTGACTACCTCCAAGGGTGAACCTACCAAAACTCACCTCTGACAGCATCATTCAGATTCTTGATTGAAACCACTCAGACTAACACGGAGCAGTCTCCTGTTAACACTGAATTCACAGAGCAAGCTCACACTAAATTCTAGTTTTTCCTTCCTGGAAAAATGTTTAGAAAAGCAACCTCAACTGACTGGGTGAGTTCCAGCAGTGTACAGCACCCTCTGGGAAGTGCAAACAGATGAGGTTAGGTGCAATCTTCAATGCGGAAGGGAACACACGGGATTTCTTCAGTCACTGAAACCAGCCACTGCGATTGCTTTATACAGAATCTTTTGAGAGTCAATTGGTGGTTAATTTCCAATTATTTCCTGTACACAGAGGTTGCCATCTCACCAAACAATGTAGGTGAGATTTTGAGGTGACCTCAAGGGCTTAATGGAGTCTTCAAATGCAAGTCACTAGGAGCACAACAGCAATTTGAAACTGGTCAAACATTTTAATGAGTAACTTATAGAAGAACTTAATCCACAATGAAGTTTCTGCTAGGAATGAGCCCCCAACCATTCAGTTAAAATAAGGCACACTTTTACTCATCCCTCAAGATGCACAGCTAAGAACTCTCCTTTTCCATACATTCCAAGGGAAAAGATGAGGAAAAGTCCCAGATATTGCCCTTATCCTCTCCTACCATTCCCCCAGCCACCTGTTCAAGTGCGCGTCTTCCATCTTCCTGGCATCCCATACCCCTTTTTGGTCAAGTCACATAGTGACTCCCACAATCTCTCTGCTACCTCTGACAAGGTCGCACTCTCATTGTGTGTGCTCTAGGGCATGTAATACACCTTGGGGCACTACCCTTCGAACATGCTACCTAGGCAATGGGGCTTTGCACAGAAGGTGCCTTTGGTGTAGAACCTCGCTGCAGGAGAGCACTAAGGAAAGCCTACCGCACTCAAAAGCCATCAGTGCAACCAAGCATCTGACTTTCCCCAACCCAGTGTTTGAAAGCTAAATTGCCAGCTTTGTTTTTTTAAATGTTTTCTATTTGTCTTTTATAAATCCTCTGCCCATCAGCAATTATTTTATAAAATAAAATAAGGGGGGGGGGGGCAGAGCTGTTTGTTGAAAATGAAATATTTGAGGCAGCTTTATAATGTTCCCACCCTTTCCTTCCAAAGTAAGCAGAGGTTAAGACTGATAAATGCTTTCCCTTTGGAAATCACTCCAGAGAGACTATGTGTAGAAGTGTTATTGCTTGACTTTAAAACCGAGTATTGAGACTTGGGGCTATATCATAAACTAGCCTCTCCATTTTTGAATGAAACCTCTTTATCCCCCGCAAACTTCTATACTTAGGATACTTCAGAAAGCAAATGCCTCCATGTTTCAATCTATCAAATGGCTTGAGTCCCAGATTTGAAAGGACTGGAGGGGAAGAAACAAAGTATTTGGAAGACATTAAATTTGAACAGAGATCCTAGAGATCAGAAACAGACAAGACATGCTGGTTCATCCCACTGATCTCACAGTCAATTCCAAATTGTTCGCTACAGAACCTAGTCCAGTCTATTTTTAAACGTCCCAAGTAATGTGAACTAAGAGATTATTCCAAAGCATAAACCCAGCTCTCTCAGGAAGTCTTTCCTGATATTCCTGATATGAGTCAGCAGTGTGCCCTTGTTGCCAAGAAGGCTAATGGCATATTGGGCTGCATTAGTAGGAGCACTGCCAGCAGATCGAGGGAAGTGATTATTCCCCTCTATTCAGCACTGGTGAGGCCACATCTGGAGTATTGAGTCCAGTTTTGGGCCCCCCACTACAGAAAAGGTGTGAACAAATTGGAGAGAGTCCAGCAGAGGGCAACAAAAATGATCAAGGGGCGGAGGCACATGACTTATGAGGAGAGGCTGAGGGAATTGGTCTTATTTAGTCTGCAGAAGAGAAGAATGAGGGGGGATTTGATAGCTGCTTTCAACTACCTGAAGGGGGGTTCCAAAGAGGATGGAGATCGGCTGTTCTCAGTGGTGGCAGATGACAGAACAAGGAGCAATGGTCTCAAGTTGCAGTGGGGGAGGTCTGGGTTGGATATTAGGAAAAAATTATTTCACTAGGAGGGTGGTGAAGCACTGGAATGGGTTACCTAGGGAGGTGGTGGAATCTCCATCCTTAGAGATTTTTAAGTCGGCTTGACAAAGCCCTGGCTGGGATGATTTAGTTGGGGTTGGTCCTGCTTTGAGAAGGGGGTTGGACTAGATGACCTGAAGTCTCTTCCAACCCTAATCTTCTATAATCCCACCAACATTTTTCCCCTTTCTTAAATTCATCCCATTCTCTTAATAATATTCCCCTGTACATCCCTACACAGTTTCTCATTCCTTTTTTCATTCTGCACTCCCCAAATATTAGGAAGTGTGTTTTTCCTGTGTTGTTGCTTTGCTAAACTATACATCACTGACCCACTCATGTTGTCCAGCCACCCTTCCTATCGCTTTCACACTCATCTGAGCTTTTCTACAGATGGTCTCTGTGTCTTCTTGTCAGTCACAAATGTTCCCAACTTCTTTCTAGTCATATTCATGGCCAAAAGGGACCACTGTGATCATTTAGTCTGACCTGCTGTATATCACAGGCCAGAGAACTTCCCCACAATAATTCCTAGAGCACATCCTTTAGAAAAACATTGAATCTTAATTTTAAAATTGCCAGCGATAGCAAATCCATCATAAACCGTGGTAAATTGTTCCATTGATTAATTACCTTCACAATTAAAACTTTACACACCTTATTTCCAGTTTGAATTTGTCTAGCTTTAATTTCCAGCCATCGGATCGTGTTGTACATTTCTCGGCTAGACTGAAGAGCCAATTAGCAAGTATATGTTCTCCAAGTAGGTCCTTATAGACTGATCAAGTCAGCCCTTAATATTCTCTTTGATTGAGTTTCTTGAGGCTATCATTGTAAGGCTTGTTTCTAACCCTTTAATCATTCTCATGGCTCTTCTCTGAACCCTCTCCAATTTATCACCATCCTTTCTGAATTGTGGGCATCACAATGGGACATAGTATTTCAGCAGTGGTCATACCAATGCCAAATACAGAGGTAAAATAACCTCTCTACTCCTGCTTGAGATTCCCCCATTTGTGCATCCCAGGGTCGCATTAGCCCTTTTGGCCACAGCGATGCACTGGGAGCTCGTGTTCAGCTGATTATCCACTACGGCCCCCAAATCTTTGTCAGAGTTACAGTTTCCCAGGACAGAATCCCCCATCCTGTAAGTATGAGCCACATTCTTTGTTCCTAGATACATACATTTACATTTAGCTATATTAAAACGCACACTGTTTGCTTGTGCCCAGCGTACCAGGCAATTCAGATTGCTCTGCATCAGTGACCTGTCTTCTTCATTATTTACCTGGCCTGCAAATGTTTCTAAAAGCAGCTGTTTCACTCTGCATAAATTCAATACTCAATAACTAGTACATTAGGCATATCTGTAAAATCTATTCATCTCTTTTTTTAAAAATAGAAAAAGACAAATATTAATGGCCTAACAAAACAGAAGTCACATTGAAAATATTATCTTCACACCCGAAACATCTTGAATCAACTAGCAGCTACAACTGGACAGAGAGAGAGAGAAAAAGAGAGAGTGAGGTTTCCAAGGTATGTTTCAGAGGATCTGCAACTCACTATGAAAACTTTCCTCCAAAGCAGACTATTGTCTGTGCAAATGTTTTTTTATATCTCAGTGCCTGTCTCTGGGGTAGACAGTCCCCAGAAAAGAGGGGAAAAAACCACACGTGCTTGCTCATTTATTTAGATTTATTTGATTGGAACAGATTTCTCTCCCTCTCTGCCCCCCACCATTCAAGCAGGCAGCCAAAGATTCAAAATTACAGTCACAAACTGCACATTTATTCTAATCACTGGTCCAGGAAAAGCCATCAATAACACCATATGTTTTATAAAATTACTGGGCAGAACTTTATTTTTCAAATTAGCTTTGGAGCATCCAGTTCACAAACTTGGCAATGAGCTCCAGATAATTAAACTTGTTGATGATCACCACATCGGCTGCCATAAGGGAAAATGAAATATAATCACACGAAGGCAGATGCAAGATTTAAGGAACCAAAAAAAGCTATAGCTAAGGGGTAGCAGAGGTGAAAGTGCATCCAGTTATGAATTACATGAGGATAGTTACAGTAAGTTTCATGTTTTTACTTTAATATATATTTGCATCTAATTTATTTTTCCTGCCATTTCAAATAATTAATGCACTGCTCTAATTTCTAAGAAGGTTCACAACTACATGCCTAAGCAAAGTGTATTGTGGATCCAAAACATGCTGAACATGTCATGTCTCACTAGGATAACCAAGAGGTTTAAGTGGTGTTAACCCTGAAACAGAAAACCGTCCAATGTACAGAATGTACTAATCATTTAAGAGCTGTGTAAAACATGGTAGTGACAACACTTTGCACGGATGCAGGGATTGTCAGCTGAGACACTCCAAGCATTTTACAAGTATTTTTTTAATCCTCATATCACCTTTAATGTCCGCAGAGACCAGGTAGGACTTCTGTAAGATCTCACGCAAAAGAGTCAAAGTAAATGGCAGAGTTTGCTATTTATCCACCTCAGAAGTGGGAGGGCTGGGTTAGTCATGCTGGGATTTGAACCTAGAGTTACGAGGAGTCGAGGTATTTCAAACTAAAAGATTTAGCACAGACTTCCTACCTACTATAGTCAATTAGTGCTTGATTCTGTAGTTGCTCCCCAAGCACAACTGCTATAAACATTGATAAGAATTGTATCTATGGAGTGGCTACAGAATTAGCCCTCTAGTCATTTGGAAGAACCTAGGTTTCCAGTCCAAAGGAGCACCCTTAATTTATAGCACTGGGAATCCTCTATCCACAGCTCATCTCATTCTAAATACCGCAGCTTTGGTTTAAAGTAAACAGGTTAACAATCAACTTGATCTTCCACTCATCAGTGATAATCCTGAGTTAAAGCACGCTCCCATCTGGATTTATGGGTGTATTAGTATTTGCTACCGTTTGACCCAGCCTTTTCTTAAATTTACTCTTGGCATTCACTGGCTTTTTGATCCTTGTTAGACTTTGTTCCATGGTGATTTTCAGTTACACAGACTTTCCCCCTGCTTCATTTTCTCTGAGAGACTAACACAGCATCTCAACACAAACAAAAGTGAGATCAGCTCCATCGTTACAAAATCCACTCTGAGCTTTACAAAAACTGTTCACAAAGTAAGTAAGTAAGGGGATTTTTGTACTTATGGAGACCCGCCTTCAAATTGCCTAAAGTCACAGGTAGAAATTAACTGGGTGATCTGAAGTTGAGGAACATTCTTGCAAATTCTCTGTGCACAAAGCTAATACCAAAGGCCACAGCAGTTCCACGAACAACAAACTTGCAGGATTGGGATCAAATGCCCTGATCATTTTTAGTCATTTACGATCCCAGAGCACTCTGAGAGTTGGTGATGCCAGGGCCTTGGTCAAACTCCAGTGCTGGAGATTATATTCGGCCAACCTAAACTCCTCCACCAGTTTTAACTAGATACGGTATACATTTCCTTCTCTACCCCCTCAAGTAGTGTTGCTGTGCATTATTAACTATCACCTTCGCCTGGCTGAAAAGACCTCCCCGGATAGTTTGCATCTTATTTTAATTCATGTGTTTGACTGCCAATGGTGCATTTGGTACCATATAAATATTAAACCCGGGGAATTGCAGACAAGTCTGCTTAACTTTAGTACCCGGCAAGATAATGGAGCAAATAACAACGGTGCATATCAATTAGCAAACACCTAGCAGATAATAAGGTGATAAGTAACAGTGAGCATGGATTTTGCAAGAACAAATCACGTCAAACCAACCTATTAGCTTTCTTTGACAGGATAACAAGCCTTGTGAATGGGGGGAGAGGGGGAGTGGTAGATGTAGGAAGGCTTTGGATACTGCCTCACAAGACCTTCATAAACAAACTAGGGAAACACAACCTAGATGGAGGTACTATAAGGTGGGTGTATAACTGGTTGGAAAACCATTCCCAGAGAGCAATCATCAGTGGTTCACAGTCAAGCTGGAAGGGCATATCAAGTGTGGTCCTGCAGGGACCGGTTCTGGGTCTGGTTCTGTTCAATATCTTCATCAATGATTTAGATAATGGCATAGAAAGTACACTTATAAAATTTGCTGACCATACCAATCTGGGCAGGGTTGCAAATACTTTGGAGGATAGGATTAAAATTCAAAATGATGTGAAAAAAGTGGAGAAATGGTCTGAAGTAAACAGGATGCAATTCAATAAGGACAAATGCAAAGTACTCCACTTAGGATTGCCGTTGCACACATACAAAATGGGAAATGACTGCCTAGGAAGGAGTACTGTGGAAAGGGATCTGAGGGTCATAGTGAATCACAAGCTAAATCTGAGTCAACAGGGTAACACTGTTGCAAAAAAAGCAAACATCATTCTGGGATGTGTTAGCAGGAATGTTATAAGCAAAACACGAGAAGTAATTCTTCCCTTCTACTCCGCGCTGATTAGGTCTCAACTGGAGTAGTGTCCCGTTCTGGGCGCCACATCTCAGTAAAGATGTGGACAAATTGGAGAAAGTTCAGAGAAGATCAACAAAAATGGTTAAAGGTCTAGAAAACATGACCTGTGAGGGAAGACTGAAAAAATTGGGTTTGTTTAGTCTGGAAAAGAGGGGACATGATAACAGTTTTCAAGTACATAAAAGGTTGTTACAAGGAGGAGAGAGAAAAATTATTCTCCTTAACCTCTGAGGATAGGAGAAGCAGCAATGGGCTTAAATTGAAGTAAGGGTGGTTTAGGTTGGACATTAGGAAAAACTTCCTGGCAGGGTGGTTAAACACTGGAATAAATTGCCCAGGGAGGTTGTGGAATCTCCATCATTAGAGATTTTTAAGAGCTGGTTAGACAAACACCTGTCAGGGATGGTCTAGATAATACTTAGTCCTGACATGAGTGCAGGGGACTGGACTAGATGATCTCTCAAGGTCCCTTCCAGTCCGATGATTCTGTTTAACAGAGACACAGGGTCCAAGTATGCTCACACTCCTGTTTCACCCCACCGTAATGTCATTGTCTTTAATGGAGTTACTCTGAATTTACACTGGTATAAGCAAAATCAGAATCAGAACCATAGTCCCTGCCCCAAAGGGCTGTAACAAACTACAGTAGATAACTATTAGCTCAGTCACAAGGAAAACCATTCAGGCATAATGTGCCTTGTCTCAGTGCCTGTTTGAGATAGTGCAGAAATTTTAGAATCTTGCAAACACCATCCCCAAAAGACTTTGTAGAGCGTGGTGAGTTTTAAGGAAAGGTTTGAAGGAAGTGATGGTCACTTGGCACATAAGAAGAGGAAAACTGCTAGAAGCATAAGGGGAACCATGAAATAAATTGCAAAGAAGTTGGTAAGGTGCTTGGAGACCCCTCAAAACGAGAATAAATCATTAGTGACTGAGGGACACAAGGAAACAAGTCTCCAATCCAGCAGAGCATTTAAGCGCACACTGCTTAACTTTAAATACAAATATTCCATTAATTCAATAGGATTGTGTGTGTGTTTAAAATTAAGCATATGATGAAGTGCTTTGCTGGACTGGAGCTCAAAAGAAGGCTTCTGCCCAGCTCAGATAGCAGCACAGTATGGGTTCGTTTCTTTACATTAAAGAATGAGCATCATTTTGATGGTGACAACAAAAGGTAAAGCAAAGAGGGAAAAAAATACAGTGGCTACTGTTTCTGAGGTGAACCATCCGCTTTGATATTTACAGAACTACATACACTCACAAGTGGCCGTACTAATTTCTACATGCCTGGCACAACTGAAAACCAGGTACTGATGACAAGAGCAGAGGATTGTCACATTTCCATTCTCCCATCACACTCTTGTCCTGAGCCCTCCAGTCTAAAGAGAGCCAGTCTCCTTGGTCACGCAGCTGACTCTCTGCCTCGTAGTGTTTTGTGCAAGT
The DNA here is from genome assembly GCF_002925995.2 of Terrapene triunguis. Classification (NCBI taxonomy): domain Eukaryota; kingdom Metazoa; phylum Chordata; order Testudines; family Emydidae; genus Terrapene; species Terrapene triunguis. The sequence goes on along the minus strand of NW_020664984.1, from coordinate 1,814,193 downwards.
CGGTTTGTTGAGGTTTTATTTATTTAATTCCTCTCTTCTTCCAGAAGGTCCATATTGTGCACTGGACACTGCATAGGTAAACATCTCCTCCTGCTTGTAGCTCCTTCTATATACACTCAATACTTGTTCAATTATTTCCTCTTGTCCCCCACCAACTCAATGTCGCACAAGCCAGACTAGATAGTATCCACTTTCAGACCCTACCAACCCAGGCCAGATTCAAACAGATGACTTAGTGGGGAAGAATGCTGTATCCCATTTCCAGTCCCCTGTATCAGTCACTTCCCACCCATTTCAACTCCTTGACTTTATTTCATTTTTTAAACTAGTTTTAAGCAAGGTACAGATTGAAGTACGTTCCCTGGAATCTGGCCTCTATGGTCAAAGGCGACATATGACAGTGCTAATCAGGAGAGCAGCAGGTAGCAGTTAAACACACAGCTTGTTGCTGCCAGTCAGCTGGAGGTGGTCTGAGTTGATTGGCCTGCCTCTCCTGGAAGGAAGATCAAGTACTTTGAAGAGAAGCTTCTTCCCATCCTTCTCCAGATGGGGCTGCAAAGCTCTGGCAGACCCGGAAAAAAGCTTTAATTCACCTGTGGTTTCAAGCATACACGTGTGCACGTGGGATGCATGTGTTGGACTGAATTTCCAGCCGTTTTTCTACAAAGAGATGAAGATGCACAAGAAGTTTCTCTTGTCTGGAAGGAAGTTAGCCTCACAGCAACTATTGGCAGTAGGAAAGTGGATCTCCTTGGACCCGATGGTGGTCTCTCTCATATATGGCTAACTATTGTATGACTCACCAGTTCTCTCACCTCCGCTGCTGATTTGCTTCCAACCACTCTGAGGATACAGCCAAGAATAGGTTAACTATACAGGATGGTGTCTTAAAATAAATAAATACATAAATAAAGTCCCCCTTTGGGATGGTTTCACAGCAGCCACTCTCTAAAAGGGACCTCTCAGAAAATAGGGCATTATCCCTTCTTATTGATTGGGATGGCAGTGGAGCATTGTTCTCTCAGTTCAGTCTATAGGAAGGAATATCTATTTTCCATTTAGACGGGGTAAAGCCTTTAATTTCACCCTCCTGGCTGCAGCTGGAGTTCCTTTTTAACTGCCTGGCCATGGGAGTGAAGACAGTTTTATATGGAGGAAAATGCTGAAAAGGCCGCTTTAATATTCTTGCATGTGAAAAGGGGAGCGCTTTTCATAGTGCTCTGTAATGAGGGTCAGCGGGATATTACACTTCACCATATGGCTAATTTGCACAGCAGGTCAAATGCTCTATTTGCTTTTTAAAGACGGCCCTATAGATCAAGCGGCACTAAAACAAAACAAAAGAAAAGCATGAGTAAAAGATGCCCCCTACTGTTCAAGTCTGGAAATTGCCAGGCAGCAGACAAAAAGGCCACTGCATGGCATTCCAGCCACACCGACGAGTGCGACTTCATCACCTCTTTACCTTTTAAAAAGAGCAAAAAGTAGTCGTGTGGAAGATGCGTTCGTACAGAGCTCCAGCAAACACGGCAGCGGGCAGAAAAGGAAAGCTGCTTCAGGGAATCCCACTTGTATCAATATTTTAATATCCCCACACAGAAACACTTGCCAAACTCCACAGACTCCTCAAAACGAGCTTTCACTCCATTTGCTTGCAATATGAACCTGTGCTAACTGCTGTCACTGTTCCAAGCGGTTGACTAGCTGCCTGACCTTCTGACTAACGAGTGCTCTGTTTATTAGCGTGATGGCCCTTGTAACCTATGTTTGTCTTGGCACTTCCTCCTTGCCGTGTCCCAGGCCTGACCCAAAGAAGAACTTCCCCTGCAGGGGCCAGCAGCCGTCTGCAGTACTAGAAAAAAAAAAATCTGATCACTAAAGATTATGGAGCCATGGGGCCTGGACTTTTGAAGAGAGTAAACATTATGATTAACAAGCCTGGCCTTTGTAATTGGCTTCCACCCCTCCCCTCCAGATCAGAGTGTTAATTTATTAAATATTTTAACAAAGGGCCTTTATTACTGGCCTCAGCGTGGCTGGCTCCTTTCATAGCATTACCACCTACATCTAATAAAGCTTTAATTGACTACTGCTTTTCATAACCTCTGACCTAGGATGATAAACAGTTGGGCCATGGCAGCAAAAGGGTAAACCCCAAAGGAGTTTGCATCCTGCTCACGCTTAGCAACCCCCCAGTATAAAATGGATTTGCTTGAACAGAACAAAAATCTGTGCGTCATTTGCATTGATACTTAACTCTTGAAAAGCACTTTTCATCTGCAACGTTATTCCTAAAGATTAACTAATTTATCCTCACAACATCCTTTTGAGTAGATAAATATTCCCATTTTGCAAAGAGGTAAACAAGACTTAATGTCTTGGCAAGAGACTTGCTGTAGCTCAATCCGAGATCATGGGCTCGATGCAGGAATCACAGGATGAAATTCTGTGGTCTGTGTTGTGCAAGAGGTCAGATTAGATCACCATGCTTTTTCTGCCTTAAAAATCTATGAATCTATGAGCTGAGGTTTCAATGACTTGTCCAAGCCCACGTAGAAAGTCTGTATCAAAGCTAGTATTAAAACTCAGAAGTTACTGCCTCCCCATCCTGTGCGCTGACCATTCTTAATTAAAATTAGTTGTTTCCGTAAAAAACTTGCCACTTTATTCTTCATTTTATAGGCACTAGCCTGGAAGATTAAGGGAAGCAGCGAGTTACAATAGGCAGAAAAACTGGGTTCCAATCCAACAACTCTTCCTCCAGGATTATCAGAGGAGCTCATCTTCTGCAAATATTAGACATACAGCCCAAGGGGGACCAAATTCTCCAGAGCTGAGGCAAGGGGTTCCACCATTCACAAACTGCTGGATGTCCAGGATCTGCACTAATTTGTTTAAAACAGGGCAAATCACCACCACACTGACAATGCCTGTGCAACTAGACATCCCAGCATGCAATATTTCATCTTGATAAAAGCATCCAGTCCACCATAGGCTATACCTCCAGTATTTTCCCAGGAGTCAGGCACAAAAATTATGAGATTGGGGAGGAAACCACCCACATTTGGGGGTCCATTTACCTGCCTTCTGTTTTCTGAGTCTTTAGAGTGCACTGAGGTCATGTTTTTAAGCTTTTCTCCACCAACATGAGGGCTAGAAACGCTCTCTTTTAAAAAACAAAGAAGAAGAAAGCTGAGATACTCATAAATTGCTTCTGTGGGAGCTAGGGCTTTAAGTAAAGCACAGAATGCTGCAAGACTCATAATAAGATCATGAGGAATACTGTGCCAATCTAACACCCTCGTTTATTGCCATGACAGACTCCTTAAGCCCCTATGTTTTGTAGAGAGATGTTTGAATGGGGTAAACTCCAAACATGTTTTGCCTACATGCAATCAGTGTGACTGCAGCTTGGACAGGCATGCTCACGCTAGGTTTAGTCTAGCTAGCACAGCTAAAAATAGCAGTGAAGAAGCAGCGCCACAGGCGGTACACGCCTGTCCAGCACCATGGGTGCCTAGCTAGCCACTGCTGCTTCACGGCTATTCTTTGCCACGCTAGCTAGATTAAAGCTAGTGCTGCTGGGCCTACCCCAGCTGCAATCAGTAAGGACATACCTTTAGGAGTCAAGGTCTGAGAGGTTCTGTGTGAAATCCCCACACAATCTAAAACCACAGCAATTGTCAAAAAACAAGCTGCACTAAGAATCTAGCAAGAATCAGATTTTTCGGAAAACTGCATGCTTAACACATTTTGTCTTAAATTCTGCAAAAGCTAATCTATATTAGCCCCATTCGGGACAGTTAAAGTACAAAAGGAAAAAGTCTTGCATTTCTGGAGAGTACATCCACTGTTCACTTGGCCCTTTTCTCTATGAAGCTGTGGTCAGGCCATGTATCAGGTGTTTCAATGTCACTGTTCTATATTCTCAGACAATCTAAAATTCCCCATTTACACCTTTCAGGTTATGCTGAGCTGCTCCATTGTTATAATCCCTCACAGGGGTATTTACTCAAACATACTCAGGGCATGTCTACACTTACCAGTAGATCGGCACTGCTGCAATCGATGCAGCGAGTGTCGATTTAGTGCATTTGGTGAAGACACACTAAATCAATGGGAGAGCATTCTCCCATCAATTTGTGTACTCCACCTGCCCAAGAAGCGTAAGGGAAGTTGATGGGAGATGTTCTCCGGTTGACACAGTGCAGTGTAGCCACCACGGTAAGTGGATCTAACTACGTCGACTTCAGTTACGTTATTCACATAACTGAAGTTGCGTAAGTTAGATCAATTTACTGCGGTAGTGTAGACCAGCCCTCAGAGTGTATAATTCGCTCATTTAGTGTCCTTTGTATGTTTTCCAAATCCATTCAACATCATATTTCTTGCTTTGGATAAACCGTTTTGGGTTCATGCCTTTCCAATAGCCATTACACAACTTCAAGAAGTTATTCTGAAGATACATCCAACACAACAGTTGTATCACAGCTTACAATCACATCTCTACCTGTCAAGGGCCATCAGATCTTTGATCTAACCTTAGAAATATGCTAGCACATTTATTTTCCTGCCTGGAGAAGTCAACCTGAATATAGCAAAGGGCTCATATTTTAATTCTCAATTTTTTCCTATACTACCTCAAATACGAATCAACAGATGAGAATGATCATACAGTCTTGCCAACTCTCACCATTTGATCATGGGTCTTGTGGTATTTGGTGTTGTTTTTAAAGTCCCAGCCTTTGCAATCAAGAGACTGCATGAGAATCTAAGATTTCATTTATTTTTAAAAAGCCCACTCAGTTGCAAAGAAAAACTTTAAAAATGTGGAGTGTACCTTAATGGCTCAGAAACCAGAAAATAAATAAAAACTCAACGTTTATTCTTTTTTAAGTCTCATAATTAGAGACCTGCGCGGATACAGAATTTGTATCCGCATCAGATCCTCAAGCCGCAAAAACGGTCCGTGGATGTGGATACAGATATGCGCAGACAGAAAGCAGATGTCCACAGATTTGCAGGGTTCTAGATATAAAATTTGTATCTGCATCCAATCCACAATCTGCAAAAACTGGCCGTGGATATAAAGCAGATATCCACGGATTTGCAGGGCTCTAATCATGATTTCTTCAGGCCTTACTCATGATTTCTGGTTCGGGTTGGCAATTATTATAACCAGCAATTTTCAGAATTTACAAAACAGCAGCCTCATCTCTAAAGCAGACTTCGAAACTCTTTACCTTGAATAGCTACTGGATTTTGAAAATAATAAAGGTATAGTTTCCTATGACAGGGGTCGGCAACCTTAGGCACGCAGCCCATCAGGGTAATCCGCTAGCAGGTCGCGAGACATTTTGTTTACATTAACCATCTGCAGGCACAGCCCCCCACAGCTCCCAGTGGCCACGGTTCGGCATTCCCGGCCAATGGGAGCTGCGGGAAGCAGCACGGGCAGCGGGGATGTGCTGGCCGCTGCTTCCCGCAGCTCCCATTGGCTGGGAACGGCGAACCGTGGCCACTGGGAGCTGCGGGGGGCCATGCCTGTGAACGGTCACCGTAAACAAAATGTCTCGTGGCCCGCCAGTGGATTACCCAGATGGGCCGCGTGCCGAAGGTTGCCGACCCCTGGCCTATCACCCTGCCAAGCAGTGAGAGGTAGTGCTGGCGAGCTGTTAGGAGACAGACACTAAGTGCTGTGAGAACTGGGCTGAAGTGGTCCAAATTGTACAGGAGAGCAGCAGAGAAGACTGACAGTAAAGGCATCTAAATAAACTCCTAGTTTTAATTTCCAGAATCAACCAAAAACACCTAAGCACATTTATGGAATGACATCAGCAAATGGGACTGGAGGTAAGAGCAGAATGAACTGAAAACTTTTATAAACCAAAAATTGAGTAACAGTGTTTATAGTTTGTAATATGGCTTTTAAAAATGCACCTGTGTAATATGACTGACTGAACTGACTAATCTTGCTGTCTGCGCTTGAAAGAGTGGGCATGAAGCCATCAGCCCCTAGAAAACGCCAATCAGTAGAGAATGCTGCAGTATGTCTCCTCAGCAACACTGGCTACCAGTGCACACCAGACCTGTCCTCTGCTCTCTATGGCTTCCCATAGAATATCAATTCAAGTTCAAGGTCTCAGACCTTATCTTCAAGCCCTCTTTCTACTACAGGATAAAATTCATTTATGCAGCAGACAGAACTAAAGGGAACTAAAGAACCGTCACAAACCACACCACCTTGCACTCCAAGTGCTAGGAACACTCCGCCGACCAGCCTCTTCTAACACACACAAAGTGTACATTTAAAAAAACCCAAAACACTACTTAAACAAAACATACACACCTCTCTGCCTGGGGAAAGATAAGAGGGTACATCTACACTCCCCGCCGGATCGGCGGGTAGCGATCGATCCATCAGGGATCGATTTATCGCGTGTAGTGTAGACACGATAAATCGATCCCCGATCGCTCTCCCATCGACTGCTGAACTCCAGCTCGGCGAGAGCAGGAAGCAAAGTCGACGGGGGAGCCGCGGCCGTTGATCCTGCGCCGCGAGGACACGAAGTAAGTAATTCCAAGTCGATCTAAGATACGTCGACTTCAGCTACGCTATTCTCATAGCTGAAGTTGCGTATCTTAGATCGATCCCCACCCCCCCAGTGTACACCAGGCCAGAGAGAACAACAATAAATGATGGATGCTAGTCACGTCTCTTACTGCACGACGGGAAGGTACTCAGATATTATAGTGATGAGGGTGATAAATGAATATATCATAGAATACCGAATAGGCACAACTGGCCTCCTCAGGGAAAAATTAGATCACTGCTTTCATTGAAGCACTTTATAAAGCAAAATTTACAAAGACTTCAGAGATGGGAGTAGTAATACTGATAATTTACCTTTACCTTTCACGGGCCATTTTACCTTTTCTTGGTCTTTGCAGGGTTCAACCACAGCTGCAATATTGTGACCTGTGGGATAAAAGGTAGGATTCCCCACTTGGAATTCTACTTGGTTGTTTAGAATCTAGCTCCTTGGAAACTTGAAACCAATGGCTACTTTCTTAAGAGAAAGGGTGTTTGAATCCATATGTTCAGGGTTTGGTTGGTTACAGGGTTGTGCTTTCTTTTTAAATAAGTAGAAGGAAAGCCCTTGCCTCTTGCCAGCAAGTTAAAGAAGTATGGGCTGGATGAAAATGTTTTTAACAGAACAAGGAGTAATGGTCTCAAGTTGCAGTGGTGGAGGTTTAGGTTAGATATTAGGAAAAACTTTTTCACTAGGAGGGTGGTGAAGCACTAGAATGGGTTACCTAGGGAGGTGGTGGGATCTCCTTCCTTAGAGGTTTTTAAAGTCAGGCTTGACAAAGCCCTATCTGGGATGATTTAGTTGGGGATTGGTCCTGCTTTGAGCAGGGGGTTGGACTAGATGACCTCCTGAGGTCCCTTCCAACCCTGATATTCTATGATTGTATGTAGCAGTCAACACAGAGGACTAGGAGATGAGATCTGGGTTCTCTTCCCAGCCCTGCCACTGACCTTGGGAAAGTCAAACTCTCTGTGTGTTTCAGTCCTGCCTGCTGTAGAATATGGCTAGCACTGCTAACCTTGTACAGGTGCAGTGAGGCTTAATTAGCATTTGTAAACAGCTTTGACAGCCTCAGATGAAAGGTGCTAGAGGAGTTCAATGTAATACAGAAGAAAGGGCATTCTGAAGTACTTTTTGCACTTTACACTGAGCAACATAAAAATGTACGAATTTTATGTATGGACAAGCAAAAAAGACGGAGAAAATTTTGGATCTGCCAGCTCTGACGTCCTTTTAAATAAATTATTAGTGCTCAAGAGAATTTTAATCTTTATTTGCTATAATTAAAGATTGCAGAAATATCAATGCCTCCTGTGATGTCCCACAAGCTACACAAGGGAGCTGGGCAAGTACTTTGATGAAAGACCTCCAAGGAATGGTGCACAAAATGGTATTAGCTGTTCAGTGAGGAACACTGTACTTTCCCCTCGAGTTCGGTTCTGGATAAACCTACTAGTGAGGCATTAGGGGCTACTCTCTTTTGGGTGTGACAAAACCACAGACTTGACCACTTTGGTAAATAAGGATTCCAAGGAACATTTTGGGTGTTAGCCCCAGTGTGCTAGCTAAATCCCAACTCAGATAAAATCCATTTTACCTGAAATCCCCTGTACTTTCAATTGGATTAGAGTCTTAACTTCTAGTCCTAAACTGTTATGTACTGTCACGCCCCTTTAAACAGCTATTACATTACTCCCCAGAGGTGGATTTTAAGGTCAGAAGAGAGTATTATCATCTAGTTTGACCTCAAGCATAATACAGGCAATAAAATCTCACCTTGCATACCTCAGCTGCAAACAAAGTGGTACTTGTGTACACTTTTTATAGTGTTGCCGTAGCCGTGTCGGTCCCAGGATATTAGAGAGACAAGATGGGTGAGGTAATCTCTTATATTGGACCAACTTCTGTTGGTAAGAGAGACAAGCTTTCGAGCTCACACAGAGCTCTTCTTCAGGTTTTATAAACAGGTGTAAAGCACACTTGGATATTCAGGGTGAAACAGGCTCTCTCAGTATGATGCAGCCACAATTCTTCTTGAAGAGTAATCTATATCTCAGACTATCACTCACATTTTAGTAGGTTTAAATGTTAACCTGAAATGTGTCTTCAAATTTAACGGTAGTTGATGAATTTGGTGCAAGTGTTTGCTACTCCTTCTGTCATTCAGAGACGCCAGAGTTTATTCAGCTATGGTATGACAACCCTTAGCATATTAGATTTTCAGCTTCTCCAATCCAAATTTTGTCCACCTTACATCATGCTTGGTAAAGTGTGGGGGTTATATATTTTACCTATTTTGAGTAAACATTAACAGAACACAGATGATAATCTTCCCAATCGTGCAGCCCTTTTTAGCACTTACAACTCACAAAGCTCCCATTGAGTTCCCTATGTACAAGTACTGCTGGATTAGACTTTCAACATTAATTTTCTGGTATTTAAAAAAAAAAAATAGTTTGCATATTTAAAATAGGTTTAATTTTCACACAATTAAATGATTTACAGGTTTTAAACATTTTGCTTTTGGGTTCTTCAGAATGGTCATTTCTATTTTTTTAAATAGCTAAAACAGGAAGAGCACAATATTTGGAACTGCTATGGTTGCAAAGCGATCTGGAGTTATGATCATATTGGTTTTTAAAAAGTAAGCAATACACTAAACTTTTCTGAAATGACAGCTTTGGCTTTCTTATTTCCTTGTAGTTAATACTACTTGGAAGGGGTGAAAAATAACATGTACTAATTAAGATACATTGGGAAGAGTAATACTTTTGACTGATGAATGAATACATTTTTATCTCCCAGCAGCAGCAGTGAAACAAGCGTTGAAGCACATGATCACACGCAAGAAGAGATCCAGGGCACTGATAAGACATCAAACAAAAACGCTTCTCAATTTTTTAAATTTTTATTTTGCTTTATGACAACACAGTTTAAAAGCGTACTCTTATGGCTGGTAAGCCAACGCATGCATATTCTCCTTACCCGTCTGTTCTGAGGTCTGATCCATACTTGTCCCCTGTGATCAAAGCCACGGATGGACACATGCAAGATGCAGTCTCTATCATCAAGTTTTAAAACCCATTTAAAATCAACATTTGATTATTTTCAAGCATTCTTCTCCTAGAACTACCAAGATGTGCACATGGCTAACTGGAGTGATCTGGTGCTGTAGCTATCCTTCCTCACCCCCGTTCTCCTTCCTAATCCCAGTTACCCCATGAATTGCAACATATCCAAGTTAGGTTGTAAAGCTCTTTGTGGCAGGGGCCATGTCTCGCCTTTTTTATTTATTTATTATTTACAAAGCATCCAGAACACTTTAGGGACCTACAGGGGTAAAATACAGCCCTGCTTTCTAAGCTGGTGGAATTTTCTGGAAGGGGGACATTGATTTGGGGATAGAGAAAGGTATTCGAAAGGTGTTTTTATGGCACATTTTGGACTAACTGGCCTTAACAGTAAAATTAAAAGCTAATACACATGTCCACATTGCTTTTCATCCTCCAAAGCTTTACAAACATACTGAATATAAGCTATATGCAGAAATCACTTCAGCGTCTCTGTGAAATGCAGCCATCTCTGGGGAACAGTGTGACAGCTCTTTGAGAATACAAAGCAATACTATTCAATTGTTTAGGGCACAAAGGGTAGACGAACTGGAGAGGAAGCCTGGTCCCAGGGCTAGGGTGCTAGCCTCAGACTTAGGAGACCCGAGTGGCTCTGCCACTGACTTCTTGTGTGACTTTGAGAAATTCATTAGTCTCCCTGTGCCTCAGATCACCAAATCTGTAAAATGGAGATAATAGCATGACCCTACCTCACAGAGGTGTTGTGCTGAGAGAGACATTAAAAGACAGTGAGCTGCTCAGAGAGGCCATAAAAGTATCTAAGATAGATAAGGCAGAACATTCTGTTCTGTTGACAATGCAAGGAAGACTTGTATGAAGGCAAAATATGATTAACCAAATCACTGTGTTAACATTAACACAACAGGCAAATAAATTTCTCTTGAAGATGTAGACTGGGGCCACTCAGTAAATCTTTATCCAGCACGGGAGAAAATGCCACTTCTAACATACCTGACAGCACAAAGAGAGCACATGCCAACGTGATATGCATATTCAAGTCCCTATACTTTAACAGCTAAGGAGGAATCCAAATCTATTTTGCAGTGAACCCTTCTGCTCGATATCCTATACAAGGAAGCTGATGTTTTAAGTTTTGACTGACGAGACCTTTACACGGTGACATGCTGCAGGCTAAAAGAAAGAAGCCAATCTCAGACCAGAACTGTGTAACATTTTAAAGAAATTACTGCATGCTCAAACAATGGAATATTTGTCAAAGTACAACTTGATCACCAGAATTCATCTGTTTTTCATAACTACACTTGACCTAAACTACATTGACTGAACAAGGTAGCCTGTGTTTTTCAGTCTGGAAAATATGGCTTTTCAACTTTTAAATTTTTTTTTTTTAAAAGACCACACTAAAGAAACACTAATTACAAAATGACTGTGGCCCAGAAGACTGAAGTGCATTAGGATTTAGCCAAGGATGACGAAGAATGATTTTTCCTTGTTACAACAGCAAGCAGCTAGTCATCTTCAGGTCATATTTTTGACAGTCTCCCCTTGTTTCAGTTACCCTCCAAGGTTAAGCCCAGGAATGTCTGCCTTACTTGTATGTTGGTTTCCATTCTTTCCTCTATTTCCAGTCTTCCTTTCCTTTACTAAGGTTACCCCAGCATCCTGAGGTCATGATGAATGGATACAGTGTGGGGTTTATGGTTAGATGCTGTTTCATAACATGTTTTAAATTCTTCATTAAACTTTAACAGTGAGTTGGCATGAAAATCCTCCAGTTTTCAAGAGATTACCACTCTTCCCACCAGAAGAGCCATATATGCAAAGACTTCATGTGAGGAAGAGGGACAATTATTTCTCAAGTATAAGCTGTGCACACTGGAAGGAGGTTGGTCTAGCCTACTTCAGGAAAAGTCTGTTCCAAGAATTAGCAAAGAAGGATTCATTCATATGAGTAGTATATAGTGCCACTGATTTCAAAGAGAATACTCACTGAGTAAGGTAATAATCATGGTCAGAGTTGCAGAATCTGCCCCTAGGTACGATGAACAACAAAACTACAGGGCGTAGTGGGGACAAGGAAACAGGAAGACCACAGAAAAGGACAAAGGGAGACAATGTTTTTAAGAGAGTATTAGCTGCAAAGAATTCAGGTAATTAATTTTGTTCCTGTTTTGCATTTTGCCTTTTTAATAGCTACCTCTTGTCACAGAACTAGTAATCGCTGACAGTCAAACTCTGCATTAGTTGCCTGGAAAAGGACACAGGGAAATATGCTACTAAATGGGAGACCTTTGCACTAGGAAAAAAAACGTTACGCCATTAAATTAAAAGTGATTTTATTTTAAGGTCTCTTTAGTAAAGAAGAGGCTCCTCTTTCTATCAATTCAATTGCAGGCTCAGAAATTAACAAAACCATCCATCGCACATATTGTCTTAGTTTCAAGTGAAAGAACATTTCCTCGTGTTTAAGACTGATGTGTGACATTTTAAGCTTGGGAAATCATTTGTTAAACTGACAGATTTATTTTGCTCTCTTAACCAGGAGTTCCAGGGAAAAAGATCTTGCCGCAAAAGTGAGAAGTTTATTTTATTTTAGCACGCGTACTTGCAGACTATTGTCCTCTCTGCACAGAACTGAAGGCAGTTGTATAAACCCATCCAACAATGTGATCAAATCCCACTGTTGGGATGAGAGGGGAGTTCGGTCTCTATGACACATAGCCTCTCTGCTGAGACTGTCAACAAGTGGGGCTAGTTAGTTCCAGTTGCTATGATGGCTCTTACATGCACAGGAGAGAGAGACTGACTCACCCCCTTCAGACTTTTGGCTAAGATCACATACAGTATCAATGTAATATTGGATACCTTCTCTGTCAGGGGAAGGACTTGTTGATCTAGTAGCTGTTGTCCATCTCTATGACTTAACCACCAGACTGTTATTCCTTTCATTCACTACCGAAATAGGCTGAATTCAGACAGGCAATCTAGACACTTCATAGCCCACTGCTGACCAAAAGTGGACCTGAAGTGCAGTAGTTCTCTGAAAGATGGCACTTCCTACTTGGCCAATGTTCTCCTGCATGCATTCATAGTCAGATCTGCTTCCTTTACCAACTTAACAAAAAGTTTGCTCTTTTTATAAACCCTGTTAACACTGCGGAACCAATATAGTTTATATGGTGGAGTCCAACAGTTTAGGACTCAAGGTTGGATGGAGAGCGGCAGGAGTAAGGGGGTGGATTTATTAAAAACAATGCTGAGCGAAATTTTAACGTTAACACATTGCAATAAAAGACAAAGGGCTCTAAGAAATAAGTGAGACAAGAGAAAGTGCACTAAAAAAAAACAAACATGAAAGGGTTAGAACCACCAGGATTCTTACACACACAGAGAGAAACATGGCATTCAACATATACACATATAAGCACCTCAGGTCACTTAGCTTGTATGATGCAGTCCTTGACTTTACCCTTTGTCTTTTTAGGCTGTAAGCTCTTTGTGAAAGGGACAGTGCTTCCCTGTTTGTATACCATCACATTTTCCCATTCCACAGCATAAACAACTATGCACTACAGCATCATATCAACTAGAGCAGTTAGGCAGGATTGCCTCGGGAAGCATGCTTAGGTGCCCTGTGCTTTCAAAAACAAGAGAGCTCACTGAGCACCCAAGATACAATTTTTTTTCTGTTAGTCACACGTTAAAACAAAGAGATGGTAAAATAAAATGGTATTGGATTTTTTCAAGCAGCTGTGTGCAAGACGCACAGCACTTGGGCTACAATACCTTTACTGTGATCTACCCAGTCTGCAATTTTCAGCATTATAGTCACCATCAGAAACATATATCCTTTGACTAAAATGTGCAGCTATTATTCAAAAGAACAGGTGCTTCTTTTATACAGCATTACACGCACAAACACAGCTTTTCATCCTGAAGGATTCCAAAGCACTTTAAACTAAGTACTACAGCAACACTGAAATACAACCACTTCTGGGGTGAGAGGGCACTAGAAAAGCTGGATGCGGTATATCATGCAACAAGATGATGTGGTTTAACAGTACAAGGTAAATCCCAAGTCTCATAACAATTTCTGTAGAATCCTAAGTGTCCATGTGTAGCACATAGGACCTCTGATTTTTAAGGTTTCACCCCCCAGATCCACAAACAGTATGCCACTTAGAACTCAAATTATTAACTTCAGAAAGATAAAGGGATGAGTCATTTGTGCCAGATTTTAAACCAGTGATTCCAGGAAGTTTTGCAAAACTGAGTCAGCCTCAAAGCTATATGCAAATTTATTAAACATACTGCAAAATACATTACTGCGTACATAGTGCTTATCAGATCAGATCTCAGAATCTTTGATCTTGCCTCATGTCATCCATAAAACATGACCAAAGTAGACCACCAGTTGCAGTTTGAAGAGGCATTGGTATTCAGAACATTACTCAATGTGTTTCTCTTATCTCTCCATCATTAAAACATCCCATCAGATAGCAAGCCACTTTGGTACCACACTCTTGGAATGCAAGGGCATCGTTTGTTCATTGTACATGCTGTGCCTTATTTCCACATTCTCCTGAACAAAGGCAAGTGCCCCTGAAATAGCGGGTGTATGCGTCATAAGTCTGTCCTGCACATTGCACACCCCTTCCTGAATACGTATTTGTAAACAGACGGAGAATTAACATTCAGCCAACTCAAGATCCTTCATAAAAAAGGGACTGTATTCAAAACAGGATGACAATCATTTCCCAACTAAGGTACACAGGTATTTAAACTAAAACTATATACGTAGCAGGGAAAGAGCAAAAACACAGCTATGCACCAAGCAATTCTATGTGATTCACAGAAACATGGTGGCTAATTATTTCATGGTCCTCTTTAAGAATGGGAGTTTCTGGTAAGCTCTTGACAATTCTCAGGAACTACGTCGGGAGAAAATATGTTTAGTAATGCAGATAGTTGGACTGTACTACACAAATTCACATTCATAACTTTCTTTACAAGCAACATTTTAAAGGTTCACACTTTCCACTTACTCTATTGAATAAAAACACCCTTAGGAATCAAGGGTACCAAACGTCTAGGTACTTCAAAGTAATAAAATAAAACATGGATATCACACAGTCACGATTGGTATCACTTGCTAAAAAAAGAGAGGAAATGAATTCAGTATGCAGAATGTCAGGCTAAGAGCATGGTCTGACAGTCTAGTGGTAAGACTCTGCAATTCTATGAGACAATACAATCCAGGCACAACTCCAAAGGAATTTGGCCCCTGAGCTTTATTACTGGTCTCTCACCCTCAGAGGCATGGAGCACCACCAAGGTAGGGGCAGAAGATCATATTCAGTCCCAGAAGGTAGTCTCCTACTGTTCAACTGCAACACCACCTACAGCCATTTAAGGAGTATTTTTGACCCAGCTGCAGAAAGAACAGCAGCTCCAAAGTAGAAATCTGAGGGTGGGAAGAGAGGTTTAAAATGGGAAGATCTGCTAGGCAGGCAGAGAGAACCTTTTCCCCTCCAGTTTAACCGAGTTTTGCCTAGGAAAACAAACAATGGAGGCTGGCCTTGTTCTCACTCTAAACCAATATGCTTTCAGAAAACTCTTTTCAGATCAGTGTTCCTCTTCAGCACTGGCTCCATCACTGTGGTGCTCCTCCTGAGAGCACTTTGACACCACCACAGAAGTTCTTCACCACAATGTCAGAGCATTCTCCAAACTCAGAATGTTTCTGTGACCCTTCTGGATCTCACAAGCTCAGCAAAGTCAGGCTGGGTCAGTATTTGACCAACACAAGAAGTAGTTCTGGGGATACTGAAAACTCAAACCACTCCATGCTCTGGACCATTTAAGATGAATAATCTCTCATGACAAACTGTCCTCTGAGTCCTGACCCCATACCTTCCCTGGGGCAACTAAGACTGATGGTTAACCCTTATTTTAACCACTGGGATAACAACTGATGTGACTGAATCCAGAGAAAGCCTTAAATTATGCTTTAAAGTTTAAATTTATCTGCAATTTGCTAGTCTACATATACAGTGCGACAGACAGGTAAGGCTCACCTAGTTCTGTAAATAAATAAAAAATGGTGATCACCGTGAAAGGGACTTGAAGCCCTGAATTAATCATGCTCTGCAACCCCTACCTTCAGGTGACAAGGATCCTGCATTTGGGTTACTGTACGTTGCCACTATATTTAGGAGGAATTATATGTTTTTTCCCTAAGATGGCTGTTTTCCAAACTGAGTACTTGGAGAGCCAACGCTGTCTGTGATCATATCTAGCCAGCTTAGAACGAACACTGATTTCTCTGCTTCTTCTTTGATCGAAGTCAAGTTGTATCCCCATGGGTAATAAGGTCACAAGGTTAAAAGAGCAATATGACAATTACAAAAAGTTAAATCTATGGCCACTACAGATAGACACACTATCCAGGGTCCATTAGCACGTAGTACAGAGCAGTTATCTCAGGTCACTGACACCAGTTCACTCTAATGGCTTTTCCTGTGTCCTTATCAATCCAGTGCACAAAGTATCTCACCCTAGCCTTTCCCTATGATCTCAGTACCATGTTTACAGCTATCTAACTCCACCAGACACCGGTGAGTCAGCCAACTCAGCAGACAGTGAGATACGCCAGAACAGAATGATGGGACAATCTGCAAAGCAACTGAGATGAACTAGGAGTTAGATATTTCTAGAAGGAAAAATTTCCACTAAACAAAAAAAAAATCTCAAGCGAAAAGGTGAAACTTTTTAATAGCTTTACATTCCCAAGGACACGGTGGAAACAAACGTCACAGCCCTGATCTAGAAAATAAGAATTAACAACAGAGCCTCCGCATTACAGTTCACATTTCAGTATCAGTGAATAAAATAAATATGTATTTCAAAGAGGAAAGGCAGCAGCTCTTTTAGTAGGAAAAAAGTCTGAGAGCTACATTACTTGAACAGTAGTTTCAAGAATAAGAGATGCTCAGCTCTTAAAAGAGAAACTACTTCAATCCCTTTTACTAAAGCATGAGCAGATGAGATTTTTATCTAAACTGTAGCACCTCTAGTCTTGCAGATTGGGCAAGGAGCGAACAGTACCAGTCACAATAATCAATATTTCCAACAGGCAGACAAAGCAACAACTGGCAGTCCCCAGTGCAAATGAAATATTAGAGTACAAAGTCAGAAAGAAGAGGAATATGAATACATCAGAGTAGGGACTATTAGGAGGGGGAAAAAGTTCTAGGACAAATAAATAACGACATTTAAGTTGTGATTCTGGAAAGTGACTCATGATGTTCCATATTTATGGTCTCTCGAGAACTCCAGATTTAATCTGCTCAGTTGAACGTAAAATGATGTTATTTCTAACTGCCAGTCCCAAAAATTCAGCCTGGAATCTGAAAGTCAAGCTGGGTTCCCTTGTGTCTCGTGAATCACTAACTGTATAAATTCTGCAATCAACACTTGATTAACAATTCTATGGACGCATGAGTCCAGCTCCCATTCCCACAGCTGTGCTGGCTCTGAAGGGCAAACCGAAGTACAGAGTAGTAAAAACTTGTTGCAGTCACTGAAGTAAACAAATGGCTGAATACATCCAGAGAGAACACCTGAGTAAGTGAGGAGTAGGAAAGGGCACATTTTACATAGCTTTGAGAGTTGAACCCCACCTTTAAGGGCAGGTCAACAGTGGGAGAAGCCCTCTCGTCAGCCTAGCGCTGTCTATACTGGGAGATAAGTCAGTGTCACTGCATCGTTCAGGGGTCTGGATTTTTCACACCACGAGCGATAGTTATACCGATGTAAGTTTATAGTATGTACCTGGCCTAAGACAATGAAATGGCTGATGAAAGGGGATGAGATGAAAACAGGAGCAGAGCCGACAACAAAATCTAGAGAAGACAAATCCTAAATGAACACCGATAGGGTAGGTCTACACAGCCCTCAGACGTGAGCCTCCCAGCCTGGGTCAACAGACTCGGCTTAGCGGGGCTTGCACTAGTGCTCTAAAAATAGCGGTGTAGGCAGCAGTGTGCACCTGCAGCTCAGGTCAGAGAACAACTTCAAAGCACTGTCTACACAGCTATTTTTAGAGCACTCGTGTGAGCCCTGCTAGCTCAAGTCTACTGACCCGGGCAGGGAGGCTCACTTCTGCAGGCTGTGTAGACCTGCCTAGACAACAGTATTCACTGCCTGAACTAGCAACTTTGTTCTCCCTTTAACATTTCTGTACACCAAAGCCAGAGGTGTTAAACTGCATCTACACTAAGCACTCAGAAGTGTTTCAAATGAGTTTTAAAAAACTAAAATCTTTTCCCTCCAGTCTCCTTTATCCAGAATCACAGTCTCATCTGCCAGCTCCATGCAGATTCCTCTGCAACTGCACTGGATTCTGTTTTTTGACTGTCTCTCTGCTGCTAAGTTCCCAGTTTGCGATAAGTTCCCCTCCCGATACCCTTCAGTTTATGGGAAACGCGACACAATAACCAATTTCCATTTTCTATCATGTCATGCAAAGCAATTCCATCGCTCGGGTTCGAAATCCAAGACTGCCAACAGCTATACAGATACCATAAGAGATAAACAAACCATCTAACCCAAACCCCATCTGTGCTAGTTACATTTGGGTGAGGGAAGACCTAGTATATAATAAATATCAATGGCAGAATCACTTCACCCGAATACTGTAGTTTCATCTCAGCTTTGTACAGTGATCCATTAACCAATTCTGCATACTGCTCCATTACCTCTGGGTATATATAGGACATGAAAAAAAACAATAATGTAACTAAGTTGTAGATTTACAGACTAATTGTAAGTAAATGTCTTTACACATATTGCTGCTAAACAGAAAGTGGGGATGTTCTGTTATTTGTGTGTATCTGACTGGGAGTTAACTTTGGTCCATCGGTTAGAACAGAGGAGAGGCAGAGTTTTGTTCTAGGCTCTCTCCCTGACTCCCTGTGCTACCTAAGGCAAGTTGCTTAGCCTCTGTGTCTCAGTGATGATGCATTTGTTCTCCCAACTCTCTAGTTCATTTTTTGCATGCAATTCCAGGATTTCAAATATTAATGTCTGTGGTATCCAGAGATCCCAAGTGTTGTCAGACACTCCCGGTGTGGTGCTCTGCTCTGTTCAATGTTGATATCAATCGGCTGCGTGCGTGTGTTCCCTCTGTGTGCTGCCCCAGCTCTGCGCAGATCGCTGACACGGCAGAGCCCGAGAGAACCCCCAATGACCACAGACTCTAGAAAGGTACGAAGGCACCCGGCCAGGTTTATTGTCAAACGAACATATGTGCCCCCTGGCAATGGACTCAGCTCAGTCAGTGGCGGGACTTTCCACTGCCCCCTAGGCTGGACAAAGACATCTACTCAGGGATGCATTCTTATACACAGATACAAACAAGTTACACATCACTCCTGACGTATTGAGGTGCAACCCCTCTACGCAGCAAGGTACAACCCCTCTACGTAGTAAGGTACCGCCTCTCACCTTGTACATGTTGGTTCGAACAAAACAACTCTATTCATCATATTTCCCCTTTTGACCCTGTCATTGGGATGGGTCATCTTGTTCCTGGTTGTGTGTGGAATGTGCAAGTATCCGAATGTTCTGATATCTAGTGTTCAGTACCTTTTAGGTATGTATCTTTTTGCAGCATCAGCCCTTTCCTTGCCAGCTTCTGTGAGCAGGGCCTGCCTCTGGCTCACAGCTTAACTTTGCTTTATGTTAGCAAAGTCTTGACCATTTCTTTAGTTCAGGCCTCAGGCCTCATACTGGGCCTCTGATAAAGGTTTTTGTTTCAGGGCCTCATCCTACTACACCAAGCAGAATTAGGGCCCCATTATGCTAGGCACTGTACAAGCATATTAGAAGAACATGTCTGTGTCCCTGTCCCAAACAACATACACTATAAGCCGTTAAAAGAGGAGAGGGGTACACCACATACACACAGTTTTTATGTGCATTTGTCATTTTTTATTTTGATTGTAAATATTTAAAGTGGCATCTATCTCCCCCGCCCCCCACCCCCGCCATTATTAGTCGGCTGATTTCTCAGAGTAAAGGACTGCTGACAAATAGTCCCATAAAGCATCCCTATCAGAGTCTGTCTCCCCTAGCTCTGTTACCAAGTCAAGGACCAATTCTCAATTAACCACAGCCTGACCCTTGTTCACTTTCTTTCCCTCTCCTCTGCCCTTCCTGCAAAAGTTCAGCGCTTCCTGGAAAAGTCTCACTGCCTGTTTGATATTGTACTTCGCTTTAGTGGCTGAAGGAAGGATTTACAGGTGCCTGGCCCCGTCTGCAAGACCATGACCGAAAGCTGACCTCATGTTACAATATGTGAACTCCTGCCCTGCTGATAAGGCTGGCAGATATGAGTAGGATTTTTCAAATAATCCTTTGGGAATTTATAAGCAGCACAGCCATAAAACTGAGGTGACTGGAAGGTCGATTTCACTAAAAATAATAAATATTGCAATGTTTATTCAAAGTAGGCCTTTGTAACTGCAGGCCAAGCACTTAGATAACACTATTGTAAATGACAAATATTAGGAGGTTTTGGTAACTATTATATTATGAGCCTTCCGTCTGACACTGATGTGACCATTTCCCTTGGGGCTTGTCCAATCTTTGATATTGTTCAACACTAGCTGGGCCTAGAAAACCAGTTCAGGACTCAACCCCAGGTCAGGAAAAGGGTAATTTTCCTTTATGGTTGCTTGCCTTATTTCTCTGCTTTTGCTTCACATGCTTGTCTTCTTGAAACTTCTGCCTTACAGTTTCTCTCTTTCTTGCTTCTTCTAGGCCTTTTGGCTGAGATTCTGTATTGTAGGGGTTTGGTCTAATGGGCTCAGCAGAGGACTGGGGAGAAGACCTCCTAAATTCTAACCCCAGCACTGTCACCAACACCTTCTGTGACCTCAGTTTTTTCCATCTGTCAATTGGGAATAACACCTACCTACCTACCTATTCCACAGGGATGTGGGGCGGGTTAATGTTTACAATGCATTTTGAAGATGGAAAATGCTATATGAGTGCTAAGTATTAATATTTGACCTAACAATTTTAGTATCTCAGAGTGCTTTACAAACATTGAGTCTCCGCACCTACGTGAGGCAGGCAGGAATAATAATTTAATCACTCAGACATGTATCCATTGGGGGACTATATTCTACCCCCAAAAGAGGGATGGACTTCATCTAACATGACTTTTCCCATCTCAAGTTACGTTTTGAGCACATCAGAGAGGCTCCAGGTGCACTCTCTCCAAGAGCATATTGGCTGGCTAATGGTTTACTTCCAGCTGCAGCAGAAAGCAATCAAACAGCAGCGTGGAGCATTAGCCTGGAATCTGTTTCTCTAGCATACAATAGGGGAAATACACAGCCACGTTCTATATATGACAAAGGGTGAACAGTAAAAGCGCCATTACGTAAACCAAAATATAATGTCAGTCTAGAAATAAATATGTACTACAAACTACAATACTCTGAACATCCACTGATGCAAAAAAACGAATGTCCTGTTTTCACCCTTTACGTAATAGCATTATATATACACCCTTCTATTAAACAACTATATGCAAAGCTATGACAACAGAGCCTCTGATTTTGCTTTAAATTAAATATTTAATTTAAATATTTAAATAACGGGGGGAGGGATAGCTCAGTGGTTTGAGCATTGGCCTGCTAAACCCAGGGTTGTAAGTTCATCCTTGGAGGGGGCCACTTAGGGATCTGGGGCAAAATCAGTACTTGGTCCTGCTAGTGAAGGCAGGGGGCTGAACTCGATGACCTTTCAAGGTCTCTTCCAGTTCTAGGGGATAGGATATCTCCATAACTTTTTTTTTTTTTTTCATATACACCTATGTACAACTGAAGTTTTTCCGAATCAAATGACACTTTGAAATCTACCAAGGGGTTCAGACCATTGTAAGTTTCTCCTAGCACACTCCCTGAAGCAGGCTTCCAACATCTAGTATTTTGTCTTTGTCCAAGACAGAGTACACTCAAAATATAACACATTCTGGGTAGGTTAACTCTTTAATGCCAATCAAGTATCATGGCGTTGTAGCCGAAGCTATATAATTAGTAACAGATGAAGACATAAAAAGGTAATATACACATTTTTATGATGATTCCTTTCCTTTAGCAAATTCATTTGTAGGTATTGCTGGGGGGCGGAGGGGGGGGGGGGAGAAAGAGAGCGGCGCACTGGCTTTAGGTCTACCATAAACGAAACAACTCTCTTAGCTCAGGCCCCAGAGCACCAAGGGAGGCAAAGCTGCTGGATTACATGCAGAAACCATGCACTCTTCTTATGTACTGGCTTGGCTTTAGAGGGTTCTCCTGTGGCCGAGAAAGCTGAAGCGCTTTCTTCACCAACTGTGGGTTACTGTCATTAAAGAACAGCTGCAGACTAATAGGGACCCTTTGGGTCTGTGGATTTCCAGTTTGGAAGGCTCAGATGAATTACTCATAATTTTTAGACTCCTGCAGTATCTGGCACAAGGGAGTAAAGGCTGAAGTGTCACCCATGAAGGTCATTTTCTCCGCTCATATTAAAGGGAGTAACTTTTTATCAATATACTGGAAGGCCTGGAAAACCACATTTTGTCTAGCAACCTACTGAAACTAGAGGTGAATTTTATTGGATTTTAAGTGGACCCACCTTTCTAAACAAAGCAAGTATCTGGAATTCTAGATCCATCATCTTCTCAAATGTGGACAGAAAATTAACTGGATCTCAATTTGCTGATGATCTATCTATCTTGGGGTTTTATACTGCCAAACATCCCCTCAGTATCTCAGTGCCTTCCAAGTAAAGATGATAGCAAATTCCCTAGTGGACGTCACAAAGTCTCTGGCTCGTCTCCCTTTTCAGAATAAAAACCTCTTGGTTTTGTTGGCTGGTTGATTGGTTTGTTAGTTACAAGTTTTTATCTTTGTATATTTTTTGGGGGGGAGGGAAATGTTTCGGTAAGTAGGCGTGCCAATGTGGTGGGTATCATTTTTGCTATTGTGGGAAGGTTTCCACGATTGTGTATAACTGATGATCAGGGTCACACGATTATTTTTCTCTTAATATACAACAGTGATCAAGAACTGACTAAAATGCAGCAGAAAATGGTCTTATCACTTACACAGCCATGTAAACATATCTTGATGTTTTTCAGGGCAGTCTGAAGAAGTCTGACTTCTAGAAAGCTGGAGCCAAGACAGTAAAACTGTGGATTTAGTTACATACCATATGATTTTAATGATAGGAAATTCTCCAGTCTTCAAAAGAAGGGAAGTGCAATAAACAACAACAACCACCTAAAACTGCTGTCTTTCTTGATTACGCAATACATTACTTTGCACTGATAGAACAGTTATTTTGATTAAGGAAGAATTATTTTAGGGAAATATATTTAAGCTAGAAAAATGTATTTGGCTCCTAATAAACCCCAAAGCTGTCGTGGCTGAAGAAAATGGTTTATATATCTTTGCAGTGTGCTAATATAAAATAGCTGTTTGGTTTTTACTCAAAGCCCTTCCTCTACTGTGGGCTCCCAATGTTGCCCTTGCTTCCCTTTGTCACATGCTGCTGAGGTTCTAATTTGACTAGATACTGCATTTTCTCTTGAGGTGAACATAAGCACACACTAATACTAGTTACGCAACAGCTTCTTTCCAAGAGGGTCTACATAGACATAAGGAGCTGCACCTAATCTTGCCATTCAAAATCAGGGCAAACTTCAGTGCCATTTGTACAAACTGCAATGAAAACACCATCGCAGACCTACTTACCAGTACAGAATAGATGTGCAAGCATCGGTACACGGGCGAGAAATCCACCAAATCCTGGGCACCAGGCACCTACAAAAACATGAAATGGAAAACAAGAGGATCAACATATAATGTACAAAGCACCTGGCTACAAATAAAGTACATAGTGTGTGGGAATATATAGACACACTATAGACTGGATACCGAGGATTTCAGTTATAATGAATTTCAATAGCTAGTAAGTACTGTTCAATGTTTGGGTTTTTAAAGCAGGTACGAGTGGATCAAAGCAGCAAAATTCAACTTATGCTGCCCCCACCACTCCGAGCATCTACCTCTCTAAAAAACACATACCGTATTCGTACCCTTTGTTAGTCATCTCAGCAGAGAGGCAAAAGATGTGACCGACCATGGTTGCTAAATGAGCTGGTGGTCCTAGATAAGGGTTGAGGCATGTTGGCAGAAGCTGTCACTGACTCGATCTGTGCTGCACCTGTGCTGCGGGAAGGTACTTCTCCAGGACTGCTAATTTGGCATCAACACTTAATTCACTTAAAGGACAAACTGAGCCATTTTAAAAAAACTGCTTACTGAGCCTGCCACAGGGCTGAGAAAGCACACAAGGGTGAGGCAGAAAGTAAGAGACCATAGAAAACTGTGCATGAATGTGAGGTTCAGCATCCACAAGCTTCACACTATGGATCTACTCAGGTCAGTAGCGTACAATCACAGGCAACGGGCAGTCGAGCGGGATTACTGACATCAATAGCTTGCGCCGATCTTTTAAAACCAAAACTAAATGTACCAATTGTACACACACAAGGAGCGACGTAAACGTGTGCTCCTATCACTCATAGAATCATAGAATATCAGGGTTGGAAGGGACCTCAGGAGGTCATCTAGTCCAACCCCCTGCTCAAAGCAGGACCTAATCCCAACTAAATCTTACCCTCCCGCCCCATCATCTCCATTTCTTATCTCTAAGTGTTGTGTCTGGTCTTAACTAGATTTCAAGTGTAGACATAGGGCTTGTTTACATTACAGGGGTTACAGCAGCAGAGCTACAGGTTCAGAGCTATGCCATTGTAACCCCAGCGTGTGGATGCACACTACTGTGACAGAAGGGGTTGACCCATCACTGTAGTAACTCCACCTCCCCGAACGATGGTACTAGATCAAAAGAAGCTTTCTTCTACCGGCCTAGCCACGTCAGCATAGCGGTGGATTTTTCATCCCCGAGTACCGTAGCTATGTTGACCAAAGTTTTAAGTGTAGACCAGACTAGAGAGCATAAACTCCTCAGGCAAGATCTTCCTCTTGCTATGTGTTTGTACAGCACTCAGCACAATGGGGCTCCAGTAATAAATCAACAGTAGTAATGGGGGGGGGGGACCACATCACCTGTTCGCAACATACAACAACCACCAAATTAACTAATGATTTCCCATGAATTAGAATTTAACAACAATTACTCTTCTCAGATTGTTAGCAGTGATCATTAGCGGTCCTTGGAACCATGGCTGGTGGTCCACAAATTAAATGTTTTGCTAGCGAAGAGGTGTAGGTTCGGGGGAAGCAGGAGGGGAGTTGATCTACAAGAGGAGTTCTCTTACAAGAGCAGTCCACAATTTTTTTTTTTTTAAATCTCTGTATTTCCTTAAAAGCCCAAACATACACAATATAATAGCTATTGCTTTAGAACAACTTCAGACCCCTGATCAAGACCTTATATTAAGATTTAAACTGTATCTAAAGCATGTTCAGACAATCATGCACAAATTCTATAGAATATCTGTTTTAAAAACACACACATCCTTGTGGAAGTGCTCAAATCCTTTACCCTCTTGTGCAGGGTGTTAACCTGAGATTGACTTAATATGAGGAAAAGAACAGACTGTTCCCTCCACACAGAGCTCCAACCCTAAGAGTGAATGAAATAACACACCCAGCCTTTTGAACTCTTTTCAGACTCAGTCCACTGTATGCTTTTGCACGTACAAAGTATTCGAAACAAACTACTGTGGCAAATTTAAAACACTGCCCAACAAACTGCATTGTTTTCTACTGCACTGGAACAATACATTTATTGCTCTCCTAGCAGTCGTTAGCTTCCCTGGGTAGTTTCTTGCGTAACTTTCACCACCACCCGTCACAAAAAGACGCTGGTCATTACAGTTTTGAACACAAACCCTACCGGAACTATGGCAGGTCGGCAAGGGACGCCCTAGAGACTGATGTCTGTACTACTTCATGTTGCTTACGAACTTGCCGCTCTGACAATACTTACTGCAATACAAAAGCAAAGCTCAGCACGTATAGTTTGTGATGGAATGCCACATACTGGCAGGAAAAGGAAATGAACTATCATTGAAAATCACCCCTGAATAGCTAGATGAAGAGTATTTTAGACACTGAAGTAACGAACAATGCCACAACCAACATACCTCTGATTAAGCTGTGGAATCTCTCTTTGTAGCACTTGTTTTACTCTCATAGATAAGCTTGTGTTTCTGAGGTTTGAGGAGCAGCAGAGATATTTCTGAGCTTGCAATGAAAGGAACCTAAAGCCCCCTTTTAATAAAAAGGGCACTAGACTCTGCCATCAGCACCTCAGTCTCATCTCCTTTCTCCACGTTCACGAAAAGAAAGTGTATCCCATCCTTAACCTGACATTTCCTTTCTTCAAACAGCGAAGCCCACAAACTCTAACTTTGGGTCTTCAGCACATTTGCAGTATGGGAGGGGGAGTGAAGACTACCGCCACTTGGGTTAGCTTCAATGACTCAGGATTCTAGCTGGCTTAACCTTTAGAACAAATTCTTAGCTCTGAAACAGGCATACATGGACTTAGGAGATAGCGAAGGAATGCTCTGCTTTTTAGTTTTGGCCCCAAGCGTGTCCAGAATGGGCTGTATCTGTGGATACTGCTACTTGTAGATAGAACGTTGTCATGTAAGTATGGATAGAGCCACTGATCTTTTACTCTGGAGTTGATAGGAACGGCTTTATGAGAACTTTCGAGGGGGAGCCCATTACTTTGATTACTTGTTTTACAACCTTCCATTCAGGCACTATAGCTATGCAGTACACCTCCTCAAAGTCCACCTCCACTGAGGGTTAAGTATAATTTACAATATTTAGCAAACTAATAGGCAGCCATCCTACATCTCTCTGCATACAGCAGATAGATTCTCTTGGCCCAGAATGAGTTCACTAACCTTAAAGACAAAGCTCCGATTGCTAAGAGAGGTAACTCCACTCCTTGCTTTGTACATCTGCGACATGCAACATCTAATCCAGGTGGATTTGATGGCTTTGAGGCTTTTAACCCCATGCTGGGAGTAGTACACAATGAATCATGCTGCAGATTTACAACATCTTCTTGTGTGGTCTAGGTGTACTTCAGTTGCCCTATGAACACCTAGACTATGTCAATAAGGGCTGGAGCTATTCTAAGCACCATCTTATCTGCATGAATAGTGCAATACTAGAGCTCACCGGAGAGTTCTTCAAACTCAGACATTGTTCCAGCTGAGGTTATGGTGACAGCAAAACTACTTTGATTGACTGGAAGTAAGAGATCTCTCTCACAAAAAATTAACATGGCTTTTGCATAATTATTGATGGAGATAAATAAATAAAAAAAAGAATGGTGCTCTCTGGATCAGACACAGCTGAGGAACTATTAATGTTCAGATGCATGGATATATTTTTCAGTCTGCCTGCTCCAAAAATGCTGAAGAGAGCCAACACATTTATTTGGAGCATTGTATTTTTTATTCCCATAGCCAGGCATGCTGGGTACGAGCAGAATAATCCCTTGGGCCAACCAATGCAGCATTTGGATTCCTTCTTCTGGAAGTTCTCTGACACTAGGGTGATAGGCACCAGGACAAAATCTGAAGTTCAAGTTTTTTTGCCACCTTGCTATCATCCTTAGATGCGAAGTCAGCCCTGGGCAAATTTAAATGCTCAAGTTCTACGACTCTAGGATAAAGACGCCATTCTCCCTGGTCTAACCCACATCTGCTCAGCCAGTCTGCCCTGATATTGAGCTTCCCATTGGCAGGCGGGGAGGAAACATACCAGATTTGTTTCTCTATTAAAGGATCTGGGATCTCATCCTTCCTCTCTTTTTGGCCACCAGGTCCTTTGAATAGAGCCAGGGAGGACAGGCCTTTAGTCTATCTGCCCAAAACCCTACTGTTCCTTGCATGGGAAAGGGCTGTCTGACACTTCTCCTGGCTTCTTTGTCAGTGGTGCTCTGTTTTTCCTTGGGAGAGGTAAGCCTAAAACAGTCCCTCTGGGGAGAAAGCGATATGGTGCAGAAGATGCAGAGCCCCCCTATGCACTCCACAGGGTGGAGGAAGAGAAGTGCAAGAGGAGAAAATCTTCCTTTAAGCCTATTTCCTTGGCTGCCTGTCTGCCATGGTTCCTTCTTTTTAAGGAAGCAAGGTGGGGACAACCCACCAGAGTGCATCAGGAGATGGTGGCTTCATACAAAACAAGCCAACATTGTTTATTCACCCTTGGGGCTTTTAGCCCTAAAAACAGCCAATTAGTTTGACCTGAATTTGGAAAATTCAATCCGGAATCCTGAATACCCTAAACTCAGCAGCAGGTGGTCTGATTTCCGCCTGCCTGTTGAGTGTGGAGACAAGAAAAACTTAGAGGGCTCTTCAAGAGGAGAGGCTTTCAATGACTAACAAGTGTGACTGTCTCCAAAGCTGCAAGCAGGCTGAGGATCGAATGTTAAGACCTCACTGAAGAACATGGTATTAATATTTTACTCACGTACGATTCCCTAGAACATTTAATGGTTGCATTTCACTGTGCTCCCTTCCAGATGAAAACAGCGGTATCTGCACTAATAAACTATTGTTTCCTTTCCAAAGAGCTTTTTTCCCCCCAAGTGGAAGAAATCCGATTAAGATAGTTAAAAACACTTCCTCTGCCTGCCCCTAAGGAACTGCTCTCTCCAAGGAGCTAGTGAGGAAACAACAAACAGGAGCTGCATTTTATATTCAAGCTTGATGACTCTAAGCAAACTGAATAAACTTTATTTCTTCACTTGCTTCTGACAAGGTGCCTAGCCCCTGTCATTTTTATTAGCACTCCCTCTGGACACACGTCTGTTTCACTACTGATTTCATCACCAAGGACAGCAACTACTCATGTATGCTCTGAATCTTGTTTCTGCAAAGACATTAGTCCTGTTGCCAATTTAAACCAACTACCTTCCAAAAGGTATCATTAAACCAGGAACGAAAGCTTATTTACTAAGAATCTGGAAATGAAAGATCTCTTCAGTCATCCATCATTCAGCCAATGCAAAACTTTTCCCTACTGTAGGTTTACTAGTGTTCTGCCAGTCTAGCATTTATTGGGCCAAGAAATGGAGCTGCCACCACTTCCTCTGAGAGACTATTCAACTACATAATAAATCGAACTGTTTGGAAGTTCAGCCTAAGTTTTCCTTTTCCTTAATTTCATCCCTGTCTCCTGATACTAGAATACTAGTTTTGCTTTCCTAAGTAATTCCTCTCCCTCCTTGATATTTACAACGTGCAGATATTTGTAGGCTGCACAGGTCCTGTGTCCATTGTGGCACATTAGTCTCAAATTCTTCAGCAGTACCAACCATTTTCTACAGGGCGCTGGTGTCTTATTCGGCATCCAGCTGGACATTCCACGGCAGCATGGAATGCAGACAACTATTCAAGAACATAAAGGTTGGGGGAAATCAAATATTATGCGTACATTTACAGGTTTGTATTCATTTCCTAAAAATGCACCTTCCCTATTCATTCTCCCTATGTTTAACTTCTGCCCAATTTCTAATTTGCTGTGGGATCAAGTATTGGTGCAACATAAAAAAACAGAGGGCCTTCCCACAGCTTTGAAGATCAGTGTATTACCCTACCTTCTCACTGCTATGAAAGGGCTAAGGCTGTTCACCTTCCTGGCTGCTGGCATGCAACGGTTACAGCACAGTAGGTAGAAGGTGTTGCCCTGTAGATATGATGCTTGCTTATATTTATACAGAAATGTGAGTAGGCCCAAAAAATTATTTCCTAAAAGCAAGCTTCAAATAGTCAAGCGAGACCTGGTAAAATATGAGTAAAGTGAAGTGAGACAATTCAAAAGCAAGCTGGAGATAAGTTAGGGCATAACCCCAGGTCGTGCTGTAAACACGTTTTGGTCCTATCTGGTTCATACAAGTGTTTGAGTTGAAGTGTTAATATTTTGGAAAATGCTATCTATATTAATAGCTATTGGTACGGTATTTACGCAGATACTAATTAAGATTATGTTTAATGTTAAATAGCCAATGAGAAAGAAAATATTTAATTATGATAACAGAAATAGAGATATGGTAAAAGGTGGATTCAACATTAACTAATTAAGGGGCAATATTATAACTGATTATAAAAAGGGTAGCAGGCTAATTTTCGATTAGGCATGCCCATCCACTGTCAAGGTCCTTTAGAGAAAGGATTATACCCATTCTCCTCATTTAGGGACTGATCATCATTTCATCTCAGAATGTGAGCACCAGTGCAGTGTATGGTTAGTTTGTAATGCCTGTTTGCTTAACCACCTATTTTATAGTAAATAAAGTTTTTAATTTTATTACTTACTATGTCATTCACAGTCCTCCACTAAATTATCTGTAACCAGGGACTTAGGGGTGGGGAGGCAACAGGAGATTATGCATTCCAGGAGCAAGGGCCAGAAAGGTTGTATATTACACAATATATTTTACATTCTCTACTGGCAATAACTATTAAACTTCAATGGAGCTACACCAGCAGAGAATCTGGCTCCTAATACGTAGAAAAAAGCAGCAAGAGATTCCAAAACATTGAACATTCTACTCTGTGGCTCAAGTTTTTAATGAACCAGAATCTTTATAATCAAGTTATTTAAGCCTCTGATCACAGAAAATGTGTTTTCATTGTCAGCCAATATATACATCACAGCACAATTCCACAAAGGCCAAAGTATCTGTTTAATGGACTTTTTTCCTTCTTTCAAATTAAATGGCCATGGAAAACATCAGACTATGACTCCTAATAAGTAAAGGATTGGAGGAACCATCTCTAGTACAGAAAAGGGTAGTTTACTCTGTTCTCATTTAATTTTTGTCCTCTCCGCTGGATTGCCAACTGGGATGTGGTCCATAGCTCACTATGAACCATACTGAGAATCAACTACTCATTCCATATAGTCCACTAAACATCCTTCCATGATAAAAACCAACATAGGGCAAATATGAGTGGCAAACTGGATGTGAAATATCCCATTTACAATCCCCCGAGCCATCGAATCTCCTGGTTTTTATATTATAAGTGTACCTCTTCATCGTCATCCTCATCTTCAACATCCAGGATCCCCGAATCCTGTTCAGACATGGGGCTAGTGTTTTTCACCTCCAGATCTGAGGTTGCACAGACATCTCTCTTATATTTCTTTCCACCACCTATCCTGGGGTGCTGAGATACAATATTATCCAGGTTTCTTTGCTGCTGGGCCTAGAACAAAAGCAGATTTAAAAGTTACTGATGACATTCAGTGATTTATTAGTTTGGATCAAAAGATGTAATCGTTCAGAAAATGCTACAAATATGAGACAAAAAACAAAACAAAAACCCACACACTTGATGGAACTGACAATTTATTTAACATGTTTTCTAACCTAGATATTCCAAATAAGCAGAAGACTCATTTCAAAACCGCAGGTGATTATGTAATAATGCAAACAATATCATGACCGTTCACAAATCACAATTCCAAACCCATCATGCTGCCATATTGATCTATTTATAACACTGATGGAGAGATATTAGACCACAGGCCATGTGGTGACTGTCACAGGATAAATTAAAGGGCTGACTTAACTGTTGGATATGTTCCTCTATTCAACTCATGTTAACAGAAAGCCCTCCACATCTGGACCCCAGAGATTCCTGAAAGCATTTTTGTGGTACCCCAGGAGAATGTAATTGTGCACTGTTCATTTACATGATCTGTAAAGGTACTCAACTGAAATTCTCTCAGTGAGATAATAACCAGGATTCAGGACTGGAATGGATTACCCAGTAGAGATCCCTTCACAGGAAAATTGCTATATGGGTCTATGATCTTGATCTGTAGGCAGTGTTACAACCAAAGGTTTGTTTCTAGGGAACGATGTTATGCCAAAAAAAGCACACATCTACTAACCTGAAACTGGGTATGGATTTTCTTTTTATTAGTGAGCATAATATCTGTGAGAGACAGGTAAACTGCTTAGCCCCAAATGCCAAAGTATGTTGGAAGAGGGTTTAAATTTGAAATTCAAAACTGGGATTATACATAGGTGTTACACTGTCTTTTACACAACTGCAAAGCCCTGTTTAATCTGCCACAAAAAAATGCCTGCCCTGCAGTAGAAGAGCTGATGCTATAGATGTGGACTGATATCTTGCTACAAGTAGAAGTATATCAAGTATTGCCTAAACATGAAAAACATGTCGAGATATACTGGACTCTCCAGAATGTCTTTCCAAAAAGCTTCCTCCCCCCCCCATTTAAAGTGCAGGTTTTCCCCCTTTCAAAAACAGATTCCCCTCATATCTGCACTGACTCCCTGTGCCAGCTTTAATTTCAACTGATACCTAAGTATTTAACTGCTTCTCTGCACCAGTGAGAATCCCATTGGCAACACATCACGAATGGGTAAGAAACAAATAGAGCACTCTTATTTATTCTGAGTAACTCAATACACTGAAACTTTGGAGACAGTGGACTACAGAACCAAGGTTTCAGTTGCTAGTGACAGCAAGAGTGATATGCACTCTACATTAATGCAAGAACCATTAGAATAGGGAAAGGGGACATTTAGATTATTTTTGTTTCTGCAATGGGGGGAGAGAACAGAAGGTTTCCAAAATCCAAATCTGAAGGCATATGCTTTAATGAATGCATTTTGTAAAAGAGTGCATGGATGTAAACTTTCTCTTGGACTGTTTGCAACACCGGGCATTGCAGCAGTGTGATACTGTGAGAAACAGGAAAGTGAACATGATTAGAAACCAAAAGATTAATCTATTGCCATTGCCCAAACTGAAAGAAAAATCAGGCAGCCAACAAACTATGTAAATAGTGGAAAGTAAATTAGGGGGTTACATTTTTTCCTTTTAAACATCTAAGGTGTCAATATCACAAGTAAGGAATTTATTTTTAAAGTATGATTTTTATTTTGACAACATCTCTTTAATGTCAGCTCCTTTTTAACGCCTGGTTGTGCAGAAATTTGCCACAATCAGAAATAGGGTTATTTATCCATATTAGAGAGATAAGGATCTTTAAAGCCCATATAGTCACATGCTACATTAGTTTATATTTGAGCACAAAATACACCAAGATCTGCTTTATATCACAAGACTGACATACTTTTATGATGTACATATATGTAACACAATCTACTCATTCTTAATAGAGAAATACAACCATTCAAATCAAAGGATTTTTTTTTTTAAATCACAGTTGGCACTAAACATCATTGCGTAAGAAAGTAGAATGATGGAGTTAAATGCGAAATGCCTGGGAGCTACTTATTGTACTGTGCAGTAGCACAATCTTGACCTCTAGTGGTTGGAAAGCAGCAGAAAAAAATAATTAGGTTAAGCTTCAATGAGAAAAGAAAATAATGACTGGGCTGAGATGAGCAACAAACAGCAGAGAGACTATTCTAAAGAGACCTAAGAATGAGGCTCAATGACAGATTTTAGCAAGACTATCCCAGGCAAAAGTCTGTTCATTAGCACTGCACAAGAGAAATCTTCCTGGTGGTTGTGACACTTCAAACATGATGAACAACTGGGAAACAGAGTGGCAAATTCTGCACCAGAGTCTCTAAAGCCGGAAGCTCCACTCCATATAAACCTATTGCAACATCATATACCAAAGATTAGGACTCAAAAAGGGAATATGCTTTTGTTCTTTCCAGCGTTCAAGCAAGAAAGATCCTGGACTTGTTTCTGCTCTCAGATACGCCGATTCAGGCCAAAGGAACTCATCTGAAGTGAATGAGGTTATAAAGTGAACAGAATGTAAATGATACCAAATTCAAGCCTAAGGTTTCTATGAAAATCTCCCAGGTTTATAGAATCATTTTTCCTCTTGCCCTTTTTAAAAAGAGTATAAGCAAAATTTTCTCCCAATACAAAGTTTTCCATGAAACATTAGTCTTTAAAAGATCTTAAAATGGGCGGTTCAAAGAAAAATTGTATAGGAAATAAAGTAGTGACATTGGCCATGGGGGGAGGGGGGGGGAATAACTCAACGGAGTGAGCATGCTGGAGATAAATGAGTCTGTACTCTCACTCTCTAAGCTTTAAAAGTATTCAATAGGTTTTAGCATATGAAGCTGAAATACAGAATTAATGGCAAGAGAGGCCATATTACTCAAAATCTCTCCGAACAGAGATCATGTGATACTCCCTCCCAAGGTGCACCACTTGTAGGTGAATTTTATTTTTATTTGGACAGAGTGCAGGTATTGGTTATTTTTGTTTCTGTGCAAAGCATATTTGTTAATTAGTGAATCCTAGGCCTGGTCTACACTACGACTTTAATTCGGATTTAGCTGCGTTAATCCGAATTAACCCTTCACCCGTCCACACTACAGAGCCAGTTAATTCGAATTAAAGGGCACTTAAAATCGATTTCTGTACTCCACCTCGACGAGCGGAGTAGCGCCTAAATCGATTTTGTTAATTCGAATTAGGGTTAGTGTGGCCGCACACCACCGAATTACTGTGTTTAAATTAATGGGGTAGTGTGGCCGCACACCACCGAATTAATGTGGTTAAAAACCGAATTAATGTGCTTAGTGTGGCCGCGCACAATCGAATTTATACAACCTGTTTCCCAAATTCAAATTATCTAAATTCGGATTAATCCCGTAGTGTAGACATACCCCTAGACAGGTCTGAACCAAAATCCCACAGCCAAACATTGTGTCTCTAACAAGAAGAGCCAAACACCACAGACCTGATTATTCCTACACCTGGGAGTTCTAAATCCAGATCTGAACTCTAGCATTCCTGTTCAGGTTGTTTGGGTTCGGCCTACTAGAGAAAAAGGAATTTCAGCAATGAATTCAGATCCAAACCCAGCTCTGAGGTTCTTAATGTGGTTTTAGTTCAGGCCCATCTTTATTAAAGAGTATTTCTCCTTGTATTCTCTATTCTATCACTGCAGAGCCATGACAGGCAGTTAGAGGGATTCCCATCATGACTATGAGCGACTCATCATGTAAGAAGGAGCTGTATGCTTTTATGAACTACACACAAGTCTCCAATAATAAAAATAAAAAGCTATCCAGTGCTACACTTCCTAAAGGACTAACTCGTACTTCCTTCACTTACACCAAGAAAACAAAAACCACCACGTACAAAAGTTTGACAACCACTGGTGTAATGTACTGGTGACCCCTGTCACATAGCCAGCCTCTGAATGCAACCCCCCTTATAAATTAAAAAACACTTTTTTGTATATTTAACACCATTATAATTGCTGGAGGCATGGCAGGGTTTGGGGTGCAGGCTGACCGCTCGCGACCCCCCATGTAACAACCTCATGACCCCCTGAAGGGTCCTGACCCCCAGTTTGAGAACCCCTGCATTACACCTAATGAAAGCAACACAGCCATAGCTGATCACTATGAAGTCCATTCCTGTTCTGCTAGAGCGCTCGGTCTTGCTAAGACACTGATCTGATGCTATGTTAAAGGCATTCTTACAGAAATGCTAAAATGAAGTTGAGAATTAGTTCACAATGCTCAGATCCTAAAAGAAACAGATTCTCTTAGGTCTGTAATCTCGATGTTACATTTGAGCTCTATAAAGTACATGCCAGAAAAAAAAATTATTTGCTTTGTGCGTCTGTGGGGTTTTTTATCTTGGCAAGACACAAATTGGACTGAAGTGACCTGTAAGTGAGAAATATCAAATTTTCTTTAACTTCTGCAAACTTGGGTGAAGTCACCAAGGTTTCAGTTTCACCTTGCGTGAGAAAAAACCAGGGAGAGGCCCAGAGGAAGCTGCTATGGAGAAGTGTGAGCTTAACTGCCAAGGAACTCCGCTACTGCCTGCACCTTATACACACATGCACACGCGTGAACACGTACCCTTCCTGGGTTCTGGCAGGGAGAAAGCTGTACAATATGTTTGACATTGCACATAAAGGAAGAAAAATGACCTGCATCAGAGGCACATTTGGATTTTAATGCTCTGTTTCACATAAAGGCATCTATAGGGAGCCCAATGAAGAGGCACACGTTAGAAACCACATCAAAGCATAAGCGACACTCCAGCATGACCTCTGAAAATTGGCTTGGGGCCAAGGCGGGGGGCCCTCAAAAAAAAAAACCCCTTACCTTTTGGTGTGGTTTACATGAAAGCAAGGGCGCTTTTCTATTATTCTGTAAAACTGCCTCTATTACCCAGAACCATCAATCTCTGTACTCTCTGCTTAATGTGACAATAAAAGAGAGGGAGGTTAAGAAACAAATGTCTGTTCACAATGCACATTAAATTTAACAATCCACGTAGTTTAAATTCCCTTTAAGCACAGTCATTTTCAACTGCTCACAAGGCTAGTGCAGGGGCAGGCCGATTTCATTTGTGCGTACCAACAGCTGTGCAACTGACCTGATCAGGCAAACCCCAGTCCTTCTAAAAAGAGCACCTGTGGGGGAGATGGGAACTGGATGGCTCGGGTAATGGGATACAGAGCCTACCACCCCTAGGTAGCAGGATCAAATCCAGGTCACTAATTACCTAAATGTGTTAACCATCAGAGGGCTAGTCACTGGTCTATGGTCTGAAACAGGCTGAGATTTCTGTTCAGTTCCACAGTTGGCAAGTGTCCAGCTAATTAAAAAACACTCACACAACTTGTTGGTAGGTTGAGAGAGACCACAGATTGAAAAGACAAGGAAAAAAGCTCTCTTCCCAGTCTTCGTGCTCGTCTACACTGGGAAGCTATTGCCAAATAAGCTCGGGTGTGAATTTAAAGCACAAAGAGCTATTCCTCACTAAATCCCAATATGGACACACACACATTCCGCACTGATTTCCTTTTCGCAGCTTGGCTCATATCACTTCCAAAGTGGACAGCTATTCCGCAATCGCCATTCTTGGCTATTTCTCCACGTCCACAAATACTTACAGGTGACATCTCCCAACCAGAGTAGAGCAGTGTCGGGTAGTGCTAAATTCTCACTGAAAGTGTAAAAGGAAAAGGATAGTTCCCCCCCCACACACACACATACACACACAAAGATCACCCTTAACTAACAGTTCATATACAAGTCTTCACGTTCTGGAGTCAAGCCTTGTACTTTTAGTTTCCAAATCAAACTCTCATGAAGAGTAAGACTGCATGTAAGTGTAACTACCTGGGAGACTTGCAACGAACCAATGGATAGGGATATGCTACGTGTCAGGCCATGCATTCCTTTATTCTTTGCCTGACAAGGCCCTAGCAACGTTTTCCTTTTCAAATATATCAGCAACTTTAGGAACTAACCGTTTTAAACAGCAACACACATTTTTTTGTATTGATTTGCCAGCGCTGAGGGCTTCACTCCCATTGCTTCAACCCATCAAGGAAACTGACAATGTTTACTTTAAAATAAAGAATCTAATTAGCTCTTTCCTGATGAGATAGTAGATATGGCACAGCAAAGAATGATTTATTATTTAAACAGGGCTGAAGTATTGTTGTGGTTAGCTTTAATGGTTTTGATTAGTTACTGAACATTTGCTGCTGTGATTGTTTTATAGACCGCTCTAATGGACTGAGATGTAGAACTTTAAAGAATATCCCTAGGAATGGAATACATATTCCTTAAAACAATATTAAAAAAGCAGACTAGCTACAGGGGAAGAAAAAAGAAAGTTAATAAAAAATGACAATGTGCCTGGCTCTCTGCCAAAGAACCATTTGAAAGTTATAAAATCACTCTCAGATCAGATCAAAGCGTGTATTATTACTGCAAGGTGTAAACTCAACACATCAACACAACTTCTGTTAAGTTTCAACTAAAATCCAGTCACATGTCAGGACGCTAAGAGTTTTTGCCTATCTGCTTTCTCAGTACTAACTGGTTATCATGGAGCGCAATTTGTCCAAAGTAAATCTGACAAAGTTCACCGTCAGTGCAGGAAATGGGGCCCAAGAACGTGATTTTTACTTGATGCTTGGTCTTAAGAAAAAATCTGAAAACCCTAAATCTCTGAAGAGAGAACACTCTCCAATATCTCAATGTTAACACCAAGGACAGAGTCTCCTGCAAGTTCCCACTCTCCTCTCCCCAATAACGTGACCACCACACCCTCACCCACCCCATTGCTGAAATCGAGATTGTGACACTGATTCAATACAAGCAACTGCAAGTACTGTACTCAGTATGGTGTAGTAAATGTGCACTGTTCGTGTGATAACGTAGACTTACTGGATCAAGCATGAAACTGACAACCAGGAATTCTTGAGTTCTTTTCTTAGCCCTGTTACTTACATCATTCGTACCCTTGGGCAAGTGTTTTATCCTCTCTCTGCCTCATCTTACCCAAGTATAAAATATGGTTACTAATACATATATCCTCATAGGGTGTTATAAGGATTAACTAGTTTAGGTTAGTCAGGGTTATGAACATTTAAAGCTCTTTATAACCACTGAATACTGCTAACCTGTTTTCTGGGACACCTACTACGTGGAGAGAATGATTCTAATAAAGACTCACTCAATTACTAGCTGCAGTCCACAGAGAATATATCCTATACTAAAACGATAAACTAACTCTCAGCCAGGAGAAGCAATCAAGTACTATAGGTCAATATAGAATGGGACTTAAAGAAAAACAGGTTTTTAAAAAGGAGTCCTTTTTCAAAGAAGCAATGGAGATTTATACCCACTGCTGATCTGACTCCAAGAACGAGCCACCTGAATGTGTGTATCAGAAGTAACCAGGATAATGTTATGTATGTTTATCATACATGCGCAGAAGGAATAGAGGTGCGGAGAATTAGAATTAGTTTTCTGCATAAATGAGCAGACCCGAAACAGTAGCGGATGCAATGCTTTATCAGGTTTCTCAGACATACGATTTAACAGGAATAGAATTTGGTTGCTCGAGAAAAATATCCTGACAATGTCAATATTCAGATCTTTGATTTTTTTTTTTAATCCCCAAACCTCTTGTCGCTGCCTTATTACCCAAAGCAAAATAGCAGAGTGCTCAGTCAAATAACTGACTACGAACATTAATCACCACTAACAATTTCGAAGTTCACAATCAAAGATGTTCCTGAGCATAAACAGCTGATGAAGTCTCCTGCTCCCTGCAGCACTGTTTACTCTGCAGCAGTTGATAGTACTGTCTTTTCATAGAACACAGAGCATGCAAAAATGCACAATGTCTTTGCTGAGATTTAATTATGGCTCAAGGCGTATGTGAACACTTTTTTCCTGTATTTCAGTCCCAGTTAAATTCATTAGAAGGATCAATACATAAAAATAATAGGAGCAACTAGATAATCTCAGCAAAAAAATGGTAACCAGTTCAATTATTCCTTTCACATCAAAAATGGTTAACTTGTACCAGAACAGGGGTATGGAACAGCTTCCGAACTAGGAGAGATTAATAAAACTGGGACTTTTCAACTCGGAAACAGGGCCGGCTCCAGGCACCAGCTTACCAAGCAGGTGCTTGGGGCGGCCACTTCGGAGAGGGGCGGCACGTCCAGCTGTTCGGCGGCAATTCGGCGGACGGTCCCTCACTCCTGCTCGCAGCGAAGGACCTCCCGCCGAATTGCCGCCGCAGATCGCGATCGCTGCTTGTTTTTTTGGTTTGTTTGGCTGCTTGGGGCGGCCAAAACCCTGGAGCCGGCCCTGCTCGGAAAACAGATGACTGAGGGGGGATATGATAGAGGTCTATAAAATCATGACTGGTGTGGAGAAAGTAAATAAGGAAGGGTTATTTACTCCTCATAACACAAGATCTAGGGGTCACCAAATGAAATTAAAAGGCAGCAGGTCTAAAACAAACAAAAGGAAGTATTTCTTCACACAACGCACAGTCAACCTGTGGAACTCTTGGCCAGAGGATGTTGTGAAGGCCAAAACTATAACAAGGTTCAAAAAAGAACTAGATAAGTTCATGGAGGATAGGTCCATCAATGGCTATTAGTCAGGATGGGCAGGGATGGTGTCCCTAGCCTCTGTTTGGCAGAAGCTGGGAATGGGCAACAGGGGATGGATCATTTAATGATTACCTGTTCTGTTCATTCCCTCTGGGGCACCTGGCATTGGCCACTGGCGGAAGACAGAATACTGGGCCAGATGGACCACTGGTCTGACCAATTACGGCCGTTCTTATGTTTTTAGGTATAGATGGAGAAGCAAGGATGGGTTAAGCGCTTTCTTCTCCATAAGGAGCTACCAATAACATTGTAAGTACTTCTGTGTTTAAATGGGCTCCTGATGGGACAAATGTAAAAGCCTTTTTTATTAGAACCGTTAAAAAGAAAAGATCCAGACAGGAGGTCTGTTTTTCAGAGACTGAGGGCAGTAGAGTAAAATCTCAATCCAAAGACTGAAACTCTCTCTTTAAAAGGCTACTGAGGAAACACACTGGCTCTCTTCTACAATCCTTAAGTCTTGCTGTGGTCTAAACACTCATATTACACGGTGACTACACCTAGACACTGAAACTTAGCAGCAGGAAGCCAAAGTATGACCAAGGCAATTTATTTCTCCAAAGTTATTATTAGAAGAGAATCCCAAGTCTTGGAGCAGTGCTCCTGAGACTGAAATCCTTAAACCTCAACATTC
This sequence comes from Terrapene triunguis, assembly GCF_002925995.2. Classification (NCBI taxonomy): domain Eukaryota; kingdom Metazoa; phylum Chordata; order Testudines; family Emydidae; genus Terrapene; species Terrapene triunguis. Next base: position 1,773,830 of record NW_020664984.1, on the reverse strand, counting down.
AGAGCCTTTAGGCAGTTCCACTGGAAATGGTACGTGCCAGCCCACACTGGTAAGAATTACTCTTGCCTCAATCATCTTTCTTTAGGATGGTTAGTACAACTTATGGGTTTTCCATTAAAGATACCACTATTTAGCAATTGTAAACTTTTGAAAGAACAACCATAAGATTTTGTTCAGTTATGAACAACCTACATTCCCAAAGTGTTCGTAACTCTGAGTTTCTACTGTACTTTATGTAGATATCTCCACTTGCAAATTGGGTGTATGAAGGCACAGAAAGTGAGTGACTCATCCAAGGGCACAAAGCGCATCTGTGACAAAGCCAGATTTAGACCTCAGCAGTTCCCAGGTCTTCGCTCTGTGGTTATTTCGATAAACTACTCCAGCCCTCAAAAAACGTTTTGCTATTCAGTTAAGTTTTTCTCATATCTTGGCCACTACTGGTTTTGCTGTTTTTTTTGTTCTGTTTTGTTTTTTTTAAAGCTGCCTTTTCTCTGAGATCTTCAAAGCTGCTATGCTTCCAACGCCCTCTGTGTGCCTTGTCTAGGACTTCACAGATAAGTTTCCTTTCAAGATCCTGTTTTTGTTTCCATTTGTCAGTCTGGTTTTGTTCTTTCTTTAAAAAAAAAAAAAAAAAGTCTGAGAAACTGGCTGAAGACAATATTTTGCATGCCTCTCTCGGACAGTCCTGATTATCCTGGAGCAGAGAAAGATATGTCTGGATATGAGAACTATTCAAGGATGATGCCTTGAGAAGTAAAGTCATGCACAAAATGCATGAGATATAGCCTGGCCTTTCCCCAAGGCAGTCTACAAGTTTGATAAGTGAGCATGGAAGTTCTGGGAGGGAGACGTTCTGCAACATAGTTAAGTAAAAGTTCCCACAGAGTCTAGATTGTGTGTCAGAGATCTTATGTGATGATCTGAGAACAGGTTCCATAGCTGGCTTTCAGATGCATCAAAGCAATCTGCAAGCTACTATGAAATTTAGCCAAAAGGATGGAGGATGACTCTTCTGGCCTCACACCATGAGAATTAAAATTTTTGCAGGATACACACTCACTAATGGCTCCTGGTACAACCTTGTTAATGTCTTTCCCACACCTCTGCACTAGTGGTTCATCAGCTCCATGAACTGCCCAGCTGAGGCACTTTCCCAATGTCAAGCCCATTAACAGCTTCTAGTGCCCTGAGTGCACTGAATCATAGGACTGGAAGGGCCCTTGAGAGGTCATCTAGTCCAGTCCACTGCACTCATGGCAGGACTAAGTATTATCTAGACCATCCCTGACAGGTGTTTGTCTAACCTGCTCTTAAAAATCTCCAATGATGGAGATTCCACAACTTCCCTGGGCAATTTATTCCAGTGCTTAACCACCCTTGCTACAATTTAAGCCTATTGCATCTTGTCCTATCCTCAGAGGTTAACGAGAATAATTTTTCTCCCTCCTCCTTGTAACAACCTTTTACAAGTACTTGAGAACTATTATCATCATGTCCCCTCTAAGTCTGCACCCCAGACTGTTTATGCATATTATTTTGCTAATTGGACTCATTCTCAGTGCCTTTAGCCTCAAATCATATAACGTCAAATGCAAGCTTCAGCTGTGTGTCAATCCACTTCTTACTGTCTTCACATCAAAACTGGATGTCTTTCTGGAAGATAAGTGTTAGCCAAACAAGTTACTGGGGGCTCGAGGGGTAACTAGGTGAAACAATGGCCTGTGTTATGCAGGAGGTCATACTCAATTATCTAACGGTCTCTTCTGGCCTTCAACTCTATGAATCTACGAAAGAGGTTTATAACTCAGATTTTGTATTACGCTTATTTAAGGTGAAAAAAATATTCTGTACAAAGGAGATGACAACCAGGGTAAAAATAAATCTCGCACTTTTTAGGCATGACAAACTTTTGGTAATAATAACTATTCCCTAATTGCTACAATAGCCATAAATTGGAAAAAATGAATTAAAAACACAGAGGAAGAAAAATAATATGAGGGAAATAAGGAGCATCTCTTTCTCCAAGCAGGCTGACTACAAGGGATGTTGAGTGGCATATTATGTTTTTTCATTAAAAAAAATCTCACGTAGAAGCAGCTATATGAAGCTATCTGAGAGCATTTAATTTTTGTTTGGCTCATTTCTTTTCACTTAAAATCCACTAAGATTTTTAAATGAAAGGTAAAATATCCTGTTAGACACACCTATTTTCTAAGCAATCATTCTGAAAGTTTAAATAATTGGGCTGAGAAGGAACACTGGGACGAAAAATGGCAGAGCATTTGTAATGATTACTGCATTACACAGCACAAACCCATGCTCTCTCCAAACTATCCAGTCAATTAGACTTTCAAAAAAACAGTCTCTCCAAGAACATATTTGTACACTCAACATTCTGGACAACTGTCTTCCATATCAAAGGATGTTTCTAAGAGAAACTTTTTCCCTAAATTTGTTATTGAGTATATCATTTGTACTTCAAATATTAAGGTATTTTTAAATTATGCAACATTGTGAATATATGTGGATAACTCAAGACTTGAAATTAACTCAAACTGCCCTTGTAAATTAACTTCAAATTTATCATAATTTCTCCTCATTCAAAACTTTTAACACTTGTGGAAGAATTAACCGGAGCTATTCACATTAAAAATATATGTACAGTTCACCCTCTATCCACAAGTTTCAATAATTCTCATTAAGACTTACAAAATGTAAATGCCAGAGTTATTTACTGAACATGCTCTGCCCTCTACAGGCTAATATGGAAACAGTATAGAGAATTATATTTAATTATTTCGACAATGCCATAGGTGTCCCTGGGTCTTTATAAATACAAGACAATATAATTCCTGTCCTGAAAAGTTAACTCTTTAACCCTGAAGAGATTTTAAAGGGCTATTGTATATCTGATTTATTTTCTTGTCTAGATGAGTAGTTACTTTCCTTTTTAAGTCACAAACGTTTCAATTAAAATATTAGAACTTGTACCATCTACAATGTGACTGAAACCTTCTACCAAAACACCTCAACATGAAAAGTTTCTAATCATCTGGGTTGAAAGCCTGGCTCCATTGAAGCCAGTGGGAATTTTGCCATTAATTTCAATGGAGCCAGGATTTCACTCTTGATATTTAGTTTTGCGGAGTATTAAAATATGAGAGGAATATACAAAATATACACCAGATCAGATCAGAGGCTGGGCAGAATCCAATCTATTTTACAATTCTACAGTGTCAAGTTAAATCCGCTTCTTGTCCCACCTCAAATAATCCAGACTGTCATGAGAATAGTACAATTACAAATGCGGTATACACGGATAGCAAACTGATAGGATCGCAGTATTTTTAATTCTAACAATGAGTAAGATCCTATCTCATAAGTATTCTAGCCATTGATCTTGCCAATACCTCCATTTTGGCTAAAACAAGAAAGTCACAGCCCAAAAAAATGATGATGTGACGTTTGGCCATTTTTTACTTGTTTACTTCAAAAAAGCATTATATGCAGCCATTTCAATCATTGGTATTACTTCTAACTCTTCTAAATTTAGGCATCTAAATAAAATAGCCAGATTTTCAAGTCTCCTGAGTACTTTCAGATCCCACATGACTTCCATGGTATTTGTGAGTGCTCTGCACTTCTGAAAGCTAAGGGGCCTTAATAGGAATTAAGAAACGCCATTTTGGGGCACTGAGTCATAATGTGTTTTAGCGATTTTGGTTGTCTCAGTCAAACTTGGCTGTTTCCTGCCAGTGCTATTTAAAAGATAAAAAAAGAATAATAATACAGTCTGAACAAAGTATTATATTCATTTCTATTTCATAAAAACAGCTTAAAACTCATGAGAACATGACCATGCATAAAAGAAATAAATCTCTACAAATTAAAGATATACCGCATTCACTAACTACAAGATATTATCATATCACTTACTGGGTTTTTTTTTTAAATGTACGTATTATTCATTACCTGTACAGGACTAATGGTGAAGTAGGGTTTGGGTTAAGCTGTGACAGCCCAAGATTGAGCATTTAGAACTTGGTATAGTCAGTCTTCATAGCAAAGAGCAGTGCTAGCTTGGATATGTTGCACCCTCCCAGTTTGTGACCAATATGTACAATAAAGCCATAGAATTTTTGTAATGCCAATAGTGTGCTAGGTCCTTTATAGGTGAACGCACACATTTTCAAACCTGTGTATCCTAGCTACTTTCCTAACTCATCTTTCAGCACGTAAATAAAAGTAGCCTGGTTTTCAAATTGCCTGAGTACTTTTAGCCTCCAAATGGCTTCAATGGTATTTGTGAGTGGCACCATGTTTTAAACATACAAAAGCAAGTACTTCTTCACACAACGTACAGTCAGCCTGTGGAACTCATTGCCAGTTGATGTTGTGAAGAATTAGATAAGTCCATGGAGGATAGGTCCATCAATGTCTACTAGCCAAGATGGTCAGGGACGCAACCCCATACTCTGGGTGTCCCTAGCCTCTGACTGCCATAAGCTGGGAATGGATGAAAGGGGATGCATCCCTTGATAGTTGTCCTGTTCTATTCATTCCCTCTGATGCTCCTAGCATTGTCCACTGTCAGAAGACAGGATACTGGGCTAGATGGACCACTGGTCTGACCCAGTGTGGCCATTCTCATTTTGAGTGCTCAGCACTTATGAAAGTCCGGCTGTTTATATTAGGGATTCAGAAACGTCATTCGGGGGCACTGGTTTTTAAAATTTTGGCTGATGTGTGTGCCCAAAAAGGGTTCAAGTCACCCATTCACTACGGTTTTGACTGTTTATCAATGGTTGACGTACTGCAGTAGCCTAACTGACTGTGGACACTATTTAACCATCTGAACCCAGTAGAGACTGGTTTTCTGTTGAATTTCACTTGAATTCAAGGACATCCTCGTAAAGCATTTATAAATCAGCAGTACAACCCCTTCATGGTAAAATATGGCATTCAGGCAGGAACTCAGCCTGGAAGCATTTTTCAAAACTTACATTTCACAAGAAAAAAAATCTGCATTAAAAAAATTATATAAAAGAGGGAAAAAAAGACAATTCATTTCAGATGTGGTGTGGTTTTTCGTTTTGTTTTCCACATTTGTAAAGCTCAGACAATGGTTTAGATTTAAAGAATTAAATTTAAAACCTAATTTGATCATCAAAACAGTTTCATGTTTGGTGCTAATGAAGAAAATCTTCAGTGGACAATATATGAAACGAGAAAAGTAAGTTTTGGTTTTTTTGTACCCTTTGCATGCACACTTCCAAGATTAACTCAAATGGCTCAGAATCTTACACTGCCCCCTCAGGATGCTGGAACAATTTGTATAGTGGGGGTGCTGAGAGCCGTTCAACCAAACAGTAAACCCTGTATATCATGGAAACCACTTCAAGCCAGGGGGTGCAGTCTCACCCCAGCACCTCTAGTTCTAGCACCTATGTACCCCCTTTGCACAGAATGAACAGGCTTTAATCTCCCAAACACTAAACCTTCCTTCCTTAAAAGCCACATTCATGAAGCCTTCCAATATACTGATCCCTCAATGATCACTATACCATCTCGCACTGAACTGCTCATCTTGTGTATCGTGCTTGCCTGAGTTAGACTAAGTTCCTCAAGGAGACCCTGTCTTTCAAAAGTGTCCTTTATAAGTGGCAGACACCTCATGTGCTGTATAATCACGCTAGAGTTAATAATACTTGGCATTTACATAGTACCTTTCACCCAAGAATCTCAAACTTATGCTGGTGAAAGAGACAAGCTTCCGAGCTACACAGAGCTTGTCTCTCTCACCAACAGAAGTTAGGCCAATAAAAGATATTGCCTCACCCGCCTTGTCTCTATCATTAATTTTGGTCTTTTTAAATTTGATTTTAACTTCCAAATCTATAGTTTTAAATACAGATTAGCATTACTTAGTGAGATGGAAGGCCGTGTTACCTAGTGGTCAGCAAAGGGACTGGAGTTTGGGAGATGAGGGGTCTATTTCCCACTATATCACTGGCTCACTCGGACATCTGAGGGAACTGGGGTTATTTAGTCTGCAGAAGAGAAGAGTGAGGGGGGATTTGATAGCAGCCTTCAACTACCTGAAGGGGGGTTCCAAAGAGGATGGAGCTCGGCTGTTCTCAATGGTGGCAGATGACAGAACAAGAAGCAATGGTCTCAAGTTGCAGTGGGGGAGGTCCAGGTTGGATATTAGAAAAAACTATTTCACTAGAAGGGTGGTGAAGCACTGGAATCGGTTACCCAGGGAGGTGGTGGAATCTCCATCCTTAGAGGTTTTTAAGGCCTGGCTTGACAAAGCCTTGGCTGAGATGATTTAGTTGGTGCTGGATCTGCTTTGAGCAAGGGATTAGACTAGATGACCTCCTGAGGTCTCTTCCAACCCTAATATTCTATGATTCTATGATCTTGGGCCAATCATTCAGCACCTATGTGCTTTTGTCTTCATGGGTGAAATCCTGTCCCTATTAAAGTCAATGAGAGTATTTCTTCAGAAGAACAACTCTGTATAGCTTAAAAGCAGGTCTCTCTCACCAACACAAGTTGGTCCAAGAAAAGGTATTACCTCTCCCGCCTTGTCTCTCTTATATCCTGGGACCAACACAGACATAACACCACTGTAGCCAAAATCAACAATAGCTTTCACAGAAAATGCAACTTAAAAATTAGCATCTCCTTGGACTTCTCTATAGTAAAAATTTTATAACCCTTCTACATGTGGCACTCAGCTATAAAACACGTTAGTGGGAATAATGCCCTTAACTACATTTCATTGTATATAGTAATGTTTCATGATTGGCAAAGTTAGTAATAGGAACCAGGCTAACTTTTTTCCATTTCAAATTTACTAGCTAATTTTATGGAAACAAATAAAGGAACCTGCATATTATAGATGCAATAATGACAAAAGCATAACTCTAAAAGAACCGCAAGACAAATCTCTCACCCTCTTTCCTCCCTCCCCTTCCAATTTTAATGTATATACTATAAAAACCATTGTCTTTCAGCTGTGCTGTGGATCCTCCCTTAGTCCCCTCCAGTAGCTCCCCTTCTAGCAACTGGCACATGTGCAGCCCAGCTGTACACGTCTAACACACAGGTGCTGGATTCTATACTGCTGGATAGTATTTTGAAAGGTAGTGGAGGCATTTACCCTCAATTCTTTCACAGGCAAGTCCACCAGTTTGATAAATAAATTAAAAAAAAAAAAGATAAGTCAAAGCATTACAGCACGGTGTTAACAGGGGAAGTTGGAGGGTCACATTTAGACATGGTTTAAGCAGTTGCACCTGTACCTGTCATCAATGGCTTGAACCTGCTTTTCTCAAGGTGTGAATTTGGCCTAGAAAAAGCTTTGGTGATTCATTTTGTTATTGTATCAGAACAAGTTAAAGGTAAGAAGTCGTCTCCTGGGACAAAAACAGGGGAGGGGTGCTGAAAGGATACCACCATATCACCACCATCTCTTTGGAATGAGGAGAAAAATGAGTTCTTGCTAGACATCAACCCACCACCAGTCATAAAGGCCTTTCCCAATACCTATGAACGTTCTTTACATCAGTAAAAAAGGTAGATTGAATTTGCCTAGTTAATCATGCTTTATTTCGGGATAACACAGAAATCCCGAGTCCATCTATGTACTTCAGAGCACTCAGAAGTGGAACAGGTTCACCAACATTTTAAAACTGAGGACAATTTGGCTGTTACTTTACTGCTGAACTCTTCTGCACTCCATGAAGTTCCAGGAAAACATTCTTGTTCACAAAATTAATCTGGTCCACACATGGGATCTGGATAAAATGAGGTAGTGGTAGAAGACAAAAACACGACCGTCAGCATGTTGTTTATAGGAACATCTTCAGTGATGTAAGTCTACATGGGCGGTGGTATGTTGTCAATTCTAACCCTGGGACATGAATCAATACAACATGTTGTCAATACATTCGTTTTTCAAATGTTCCACTTGCTCTGGAGTCTCAGGACTGCTAAGTAACTATGTTTTAAGTGACTCCTGCACCAATTACTTTGCTTTTCACTTCATCTTGTTTTCCAGGGAGAGGCATAGATGGCAAGCCATAGGAACAGTTACGTCAGTTCATCTTTCTTATTAGCCCATTATCTTCCTTGAACTTCTATTTGTCTTACAAATACTTTTCCAACAGTCATTCTCAGGCACCTAACCTCCTTCAATTCACACTTCTCTGGAAGCCTGCACACGAGTTGTTATATTTCTTTGATCAGTAAAGAAATAAAAATACATATGAATTTGAAAAGCTGAGGGGGGAGGGTTAAATGTCCTTGGTCAGCCCAGGAGGCAGACACTCTGTGAATAGGTACACTATGAGCAGTGGTACTGCCTAAAGACTTGTGTGAAGGGACCACCAGTTTTCATGACCAGTCATTCACCGTTTTATTTTCTGCTGAGACTGACAAAAAAAGATGCTAATTAGTACCGATTCAACTTGTGAATTTTGTGATATGAATACCTAGGACCTAGACACCAATAGCTAGCTAAGCAAAGTGACAGTACATAAATTGTATGGCGCATCTTTCAGACCAAAGCTAGCCCAGAGCACTTTAGAATAGATTGCTAGCAGGAATACGGTGATTGCATACATGACCACAGCAACTAATATTAAGCAATAGATCACATGACTGAGATTGACCTTTTCTGGAGACTTTGAACTGTGTTAACTGATTTTGTGACTTGCAGTTTTATAAGTATTCAGTGGGAGATTCTTCAATGGGGTAATTTCAGAATCAGGTTTCTAAATCACTACCAACTTTTCCTCTTCCTGCTAGCCTTGGTGACAGTGCATTCACAACTACTTCCCTTAACTCTGGGGTGCCACTGGCTGATTCTGTACAAATTGCAGAATATTTTGTTGCTAGAAAACCCGGGAGTATCAAGTATTTACTGTCTTTGTGTGTGCCATTTATTAGTCCACAAAATAAGGACTAAAGAAAAAGAATATCAAAATATCAGTCTTTTCCTATCGTGGTGGTAGAAAATGAAGCTGCCTTGTGATGTTCAGTGAAATGATTTTTTTTCCCTCAGGCTGGTAACTCACAACAGGTTGGGTCTGCAGATAGTGTACTTTAAATGGGTGATGGCCCAATGACATTAAATATGCAACCATCAGCAATAGCAGTAAACTGTTCTCTGTCAGTAAACCAACCGAAAACTCCAGAGCCTATTAGAATGGGACTCTCAAGAGATCAGAGAAGAGGGATCATTTTGTAACTAACTGGCCTTAAACTAAAAGTCAGTACCTGGGGTCTTTCTTGTTCTGCACGGAGCTCCTCTTGGACCTTGGGCAAACCCCAACCTATGTCTTCCTTCATTCTCCATTGGTAAAATGGAGGGTAACAAGAGACATAATTCACTGATGTTCGCAAAGTGCTATGAAATCCTCTGATGGAAGGCACTCGAGAAGTATTAAATATGATTTAATTTCAACATCTGGCAGGCCTTTGAGCGCCTGACATATCTGCTCTCTACGTGTCTGAGTCACATCTTATGAAACGCAAGTTTCAGCTTTGGTATCATGAACAAAGAATCTCATTAACGTTAACTTGATGGGCTCTGCATAGTTGTGGAAGAGCAGGCTGGATTGTAACTGCCTCATGCATTGACAGCATCCAACTGCAGAATCTGTATCACTGGTGACTGGCGGGATGGAGAAAGAGCACAGCTTGATTTGCAGCTCCGAGGAGGAATTTACAGCCCTGACACTGACACAAAGCATAATCGGCTGAGGAAGTTTGCTGTGCAAATCACTGAAAGCGCAAAAATATGGGAATCCTAGTAATTTTTTCCAGGGTAGAAACACACTTTGAGGATTTGTATTGACTCCGTAGAACTACTGCAACGAGTTATAAATGATTAAGTGAAACAATCACATTCCATCCAACACACAGAGCATACAGACAATGATTTCAATCACGGCTTTGCTAATTGCTGCTCTATTCAACCCAGACTCAACTTAGTGTGTGGCTAGTAAAATGTCGACTTGATCTTTTCCTTCTTCTGGTGTTATTTTTAAAACACACTACAAATGCTAGCATCATGCTTGGGAAGTATGTCTAGAATCAATTGTAGGTGGGTGGTTTGGGGGGGTTTGTGTTTTTGTTTTTTGGTAAATAATTGGAACGTTTTGCCCTGGGCAGATTTTCAGATGCAAGTTAATTAAGAAACAAACAAGCAAAAAATATAGCTTTCCAAGTCTACTTTGGTGGCCAAGCTGGCAATCTTGCTTTGCTCCCAGACTGTCAAGAGCTGGGAGCACTGCAGATACAGCCCATTTATCTTCTCAGGGAGGAATGACACCTAATGAGTCTTTGAAGGGAATCTTCAGAAGGCTTCGGTGCGTCAGGCTCAACTTCTCAGAAGCCACTTGTGCAGGGATAGGCTACTGAACTTGGATCAGTCCTCAAGACAAATTATATATGAGAGGAAAAGGCCAAGGTTTGGCTACATGTCAGAGACAAGTCAAAAATCCAGGTTCTCCATGACCATCCTGAGATACACGAAATAGCTTCCACTTGTCTCTGTACTTTTCTCAGCTTCCCAGAGGAAAGTCGTCAACATGGTTGTTATCCCAATGAACAGAGAACACAAATAGTTCTAGTGTTAATGGATCTCTACTTACTGTAGAACAGAGGCACCACAGGTGTGATAAATGAATATATTACAATGTTACCCACATTCTGATAAATTACCTACATACTTGTTGATTGAGGTGCCATTTCCTATCATATACTGGAACAGCAAAGCCAAACTGCCTAGGTAAACCAACACAACATAATCCAAACATGCTAGAGCTACGTCTACAATACACATCAATGTCAGCAACATGCAGGGTATGTGTAGCTATACACCACAGTGAAAAGCAAGCTTTGTCCATATTGTGGCACGATCTACACGTCAGTGAAAGTCTCCAGCATCCAGGGAAGGCTTCAGCATCTCCCCCTTGCCAGAGAGTCTTTCCCCACTACCAGAGTCTTTCCCTGCAGCGGGGGAAGGAGCCAGGAGTCAGCAGGACATTACAGTGCTAAAAATAGAAGTGTAGACGAGGCATTACGGCTTGAGTGAGCATAGAGACGCATAGGGTATAGGCTTCATGCAAGTTTTTACTAACCTAAGTCATGCCTCACCGTCTACACTGCTATTTATACCTGTGCTGGGGGAGCGAGCGGGGGCGTGTGCAGTGTCCGTACTCATAGTAAACATCAAAGTTATAGTCAGCAGTTGTGTAATATTGCTAAATATTGAAGATTTAAAAGATTGAACTAACAAATCTCCTTAAAAGAAAAGCTTGTCAAAGGATCTTGCAACAGCAGGTGATGGTTTACTTGCTCTCTTATCTGTACTGTATTCCTCTTTATGCTTAGTGATTTAAGGTCACAACCCATACCCTGATTTTCTGTTCCCCTGAACTCCATCTACAATCTCGTATGTGAAGGTTCATGCCATCTGGTTGCTGAAACATTTATCTTAATGAGCCTCTTCACTCCTCCTTGCTACTGGACTGTGTTAAAAATAACTAGAACCTGCCAGTCATGCTTAACAACCATTTGTCAGCTGAAGTTTAGTTGCCTTTTTCTCTTAGGGTATGTCTACACTACCCACCAGATCAGCGGGCAACGCGATAAATCGACCCGAGCGCTCTCCCGTCGACTCCTATACTCCACCGCCGCGAGAGGCGCAGGCAGAGTCGACGGGGGAGCAGCAGCAGTCAACTCACCGCAGTGAAGACACCGTGGTGAGTAGGTCTAAGTACATCGACTTCAGCTACGTTATTCACTTAGATCGATTTCTCCCCCCCTCCCCCGTTCCCCGCTCAGTGTAGACCAGGCCTTAGAAATCTTTTCTTCCTCATGGCTACCTACTAGAAATCGTCCAGACATTTCCTTTATTCCTTGGCAAAGGCAAGAGTACATTCATTATAGCACATTTCAGTGATTTAGAAAGTTGTAGTAGGATGTCTTGGTTTAGACATTTAACATATTAAGGATGAGGAAGACTTTTCTAGTGAGAAGTCCTGGTTACAGGCACTACACTTATTTTTTAAAGGGTGGGCGGGACGTATTTGTGCTTGTTCTTTCCTGCGTGGTCTAAATTTTCGGCCTTCTGCAGTGTTCTCTCTCGTATCAGAAAGGCCCATTTTCTTCACAGTTTTAAGACATCCAATCAGCAAACTTCTAGCAAACCACTCAAGTTTCTCATTTGGTTCAGCCCATAAGATACTAATGTGGAGAACTGGGAAACATTTTTATTATTTTTACAACTACTGTATGCCTCTAGTGCATCTGTGCGATGTGACCCCGCCCAAATACACAGTTAGCTCAGAAGGGTTGCTAAAGAAACTGGACAGGAAAGGGGAAACAATGACATAGGTAAGGAGCATCCCCTCAAACACAACCACCAGGTTTATAACCATGCAGAGGGACTTCTCGGCCCAACAGGGATGCTTCCAAGGCTGAGAATCTGAAGGTCAAAAGAGACGGGTCTGTTGAAGGATCTGCTCTACAGAAAGGGAGGGGGAAGCGGTCATCAGCTGCAGGCTGTCAGACACCAGGAGGCAGGGGTCTGCAATAAGAAGGCTGTAATATGGTGCCCCGGGGGATGGGAGGGTCACTAGGGCTAAGTCAGGCCTACCCCAGGGCTCAAGGGGAATGTCAAGCATTGGTATGACAATATGCTTGTAGGGCTTGTTTTAAATCCCCTTATGGCAAAATAAACCACACTTGGTTTTAAAGAAGCTGCTTCTCTGTCACTGACTACTATTACCGCGCACAGGCCCCCAAAGGGAAACTCGCTGGGCTTGTTAAGTAACAATTAGCAACCAGAAGGAGTATAACACCTGGAGACACAGTCCGAATGGTGGGATTGCAGGATCCCACTCTGAAGAGAAGTGGGCTCCCAGGCCTGCCACTTGAAAGGGCTGCACTTGAGGGACTGGAAAAGGGTCTTAGAAGCCTGGCCAGAGACTACAACAACCAGGGGTCAGAAAAATTTCCTATTTACAATCATCCTACATCTGTTTCCCACAAAACAGGTAAGTTCAATTTTGTACCAAAGATAGTAAAGAAATATATTCCCTTAAATACACCTCAGCTTAAAAAAAAAAAGCCTAAACGCTGTAATTCCCTGTTAGCCAATGGGATTTTGTGAATGAGGAGTAAAAAGAAAACCACTGAGGTCTAACTCTCAACGGACTCTGAAGACTGCTCAGAAATGTCTACACTTGCAACTGAGATACGTGTGCAAAGTTCTCTGTAACGGCAGACATTTATAGAGTATACATAATAGGTAAACAAATGCATAACATACTGGCAGAGCCTTTGTGCAATCCTTCTGAATTGGGAAGTCAGTAACAATCAAAAACAGAAGTTCCCATGATAAACCAAATGGCAGAAATATTCAGACACCCCTGCAAAAATATTCTTGCACTAAGATATACAGTAGGTTTTAATTATATTGTAATAAAGAGCTAAATGCATTGTACATTTTTTTCTGATTTACTCTATCACTTCTTTTAATTATAAGCTAAGCTGTGTTTTTTAAAAAAAAATTTTAAACAATAAAAATAGAAACAGCACTGTGGCAAACATTTGGAAAATTTTCGGAGTCAATTGTTTATTGGGACTATAGCTGATTTTAATGAAAAATATGGTTACAATTTGAAAAAAACAGCGCTTTTATGTTTTGCATAAGGAAAGTCCCTACATTGCAACCTTCAGGGCACTTTAAAAAAAATCCTGAAATGGTCACAGGATTCTCTGGCCAAAAGCCCTAATCGAGAAGCAAAAGATGTGGGTTGCAAACTATTCCAAGTATCCACAACAAGTGAAACTGGATGTAGAAAAATATGTTCTCAACATTTACTTCTGTTTATGATGAAAATGGAAACATATGACCCATAACAACATATTGTGTGAACTGGTAATTAACCATCTACAGATGGAGCACAATTGCTGATCATTTCCATTCGGCTCAAAGAAAAGGTCAGCTAACGGGTAACCAAGTACCCTCATGCCAACAGGAGACCATCTCTAATGTGCTACCACTTATTGGAGATGGTCTGCCTGCTCTGCTCAATACTGGTTTTAAAAAGGAGATAACCACCTGCTTTGAGAAATCTGTCCAAGCATTGCGGGATGTAGTTCAGGTTTCAGTAAGAATACTCATGGTCAATGCAGCCCTTTTAATGAGTACCAAAATTATCGAGGGAAAATTAAATCGGATTTGACTCCGAAGTCTGTTGACAGCACCTGGCAGACTGTTGGCTGCTGAGGCTCCCCCAATGATGGAGGGAGGACCTATTTCTTCTGTATAATTCTCTCCCCCCATATAATAGTTAAAAACTTTATTTCCCTTAGCCTCACTGCCACCCAAACCCTTCACAAACTACTCCTGATGCTCTCTTCCTTGCAAGCTTTAACGGTCATGCTTGTTCGGTTTCACCTCGCCTTTTCCAATAAAAGAATCTTTACCTTCCGATCTCTCAGCAGTGCCTATTTAAGGCATATTGGCCGCTTCTTATTAATTGCATTGGTCTCTTTCCTAGAAATTGTGCTTTGCACCTTAATTATGGCCTTGCTTAATTCCAGCCTTCCCCCACTGTACCATGCTAACTAGATTTCCTAGGGTCCAATCATAGGAGATGCTGAGCACCATAGGGCACTTGTTTTGAACCTATTCCTTATATTGTGATTTTCCCCCTCTTTACTTGTTATTTCATGAATATCCAGAAGATCAAGGTTGTTTGCTCCTACTCCAATTAGAAATGTGTCAGAATCACCTGCATGAACAAAGGCATCTCTAAAGCCACAATGAAAGTAGTTATCTTGCATTTGGATCTTTTAAAATGTTAGTATTAAGCAAAGACCATCACCTCTGGCAACTGGCTTGCACATTATAGTGCAAATTCAATGGCAGTAAAGAGCTATCAGGACCTCACAGAAGCAGGTCCTAAATGAGGAGGAAGACCTAGGAAATTATGGGAGTTAACTAAAGAAGTTACTTTACTATTGGTAACCATGTAGGCAAGGGTGATCCAGTGGATAGGTCTCCTAATTCATAGTCCAGTGTCCCATTTTCTAGTTTAAATTCTGCCGCCGGTATGATGTGTGACTTTAGACAAGTCACTTAAGCTCTCTACCTCATTCGCCCACATCCCCAATAAAAAAAAAGGGGGGCGGAATAATGGTACAGACCCACCTTTGTAAAGTGCTTTGAGACAGGGGTCAGCAAAGTGTTTGTGGTAATTTTTCAAAAAATTGAATGACTGAATGACATAACCGCCCCCGTCCCC
Organism: Terrapene triunguis; assembly: GCF_002925995.2. Taxonomy (NCBI): domain Eukaryota; kingdom Metazoa; phylum Chordata; order Testudines; family Emydidae; genus Terrapene; species Terrapene triunguis. Next base: position 1,758,492 of record NW_020664984.1, on the reverse strand, counting down.
CATGTCCATCACTAAGGATGGTAATTTTGTCAAGTGTCCAACACGCAACATAGTGGCGCCAACCCCTGCTTTGAGATCTCTGAATGAGAAGTGCTGTATACATGCAAAGATATTAATTGGGAGGTTGCAGAGGACTGAAGAAAGCATTACATCAGTTTTTACAAAGAAAGTGATTCTGGAAATTGCCATCCATTGAATGTAACTGCCAACCTTAGAAACATAAAGGAACAAACAGTGACGGAGGAAAAACTTTAACCACAGAAGATAAAAGGAATAGATAAGCAGCATAAGTTAGTAAAAGAGAAATCATATCATGCAAACTTGACATCTTCAACAATCAGATTATGAAACCTGTGAAAGCAATGGTGGATGCAGTGGAGGAAAGATATCAATGAAGCATTTGATAGAGTGCCTCAGAAAATCTTCCTCACCAAATTCATTCAAACTGGCATAGATACAACTTTGACAGCCACCATCTTTGGCAGCACCAAGGAATGAACTGGGAATCTCCAAAGCTAAAAGAATGGGTCTCTACAGCTTGAACAAAACAGCCTGGCTTGCAAAGATGAACAGAGCCCTGCGCGGATACAAAATTTGTATCTGCATCCAATCCACGATCTGCAAAAGTGGTCTGCGGATATAAAGTGGATATTCACAGATTCGCAGGGCTCTAAACATGAAAGTCGAAAGAAATCTGTACCCTGTGAATCTCAGTAAGCATAATACACAGTGACCAGTGGGTTACATAAGCACTATCATAGAATCATAGAAGATTAGGGTTGGAAGAGACCTCAGGAAGTCAACTAGTTCGACCCCCTGCTCAAAGAAGAACCAACAGCAACTAAATCATCCCAGCCAGGGCTTTGTCAAGCCAGGCCTTAAAAACCTCTAAGGATGGAGATTCCTCCACCTCCTTAAGTAACCCACCTAGTGAAATAGTGTTCACCACCCTCCTAGTGAAATAGTGTTTCCTAATATTCAACCTAGACCTCCCCCACTGCAACTTGAGACCATTGCTCCTTGTTCTGTCATCTGCCACCACTGAGAACAGCCGAGTTCTATCCTATTTGGATCCCCCCTTCAGGTAGTTGAAGGCTGCTATCAAATTCCCCCCTCACTCTTCTCTTCTGCAGACAAAATAAGCCCAGTTCCCTCAGCCTCTCCTCATAAATCATGTGCCCCAGCCCGCTAATCATTTTCATTGCCCTCCGCTGGACTCTCTCCAATTTGTCCACATCCTTTCTGTAGTGGGGGGGGCCCAAAACTGGATGCACTACTCCAGATGTGGCCTCACCAGTGCCGAATAGAGGGGAATAATCACTTCCCTTGATCTGCTGGCAATGCTCCTACTAATGCAGCCCAATATGCCATTAGCCTTCTTGGCAACAAGGGCACACTGCTGACTCATATCCAGCTTCTCATCCACTGTAATCCCCAGGTCCTTTTCTGCAGAACTGTCGCTTAGCGAGTCGGTCCCCAGCCTGTAGCAGTGCATGGGATTCTTCTGTCCTAAGTGCAGGACTCTGCACTTGTCCTTGTTGAACCTCATCAGATTTCTTTTGGCCTAATCCTCCAATTTGTCTAGGTCACTCTGGACCCTATCCCTACCCTCCAGCGTATCTACCTCTCCCCCCAGCTTAGTGTCATCCTTGAACTTGCTGAGGGTGCAATCTATCCCATCGTCCAGATCATTAATAAAGATCGTGAACAAAATCAGCCCTAGAACCGACTCCTGGGACACTCCGCTTGATACTGGCTGCCAACTAGACATCGAGCCGTTGAACACTACCCGTTGAGCCCAACAATCTAGCCAGCTTTCTATCCACCTTATAGTCCATTCATCCAATCCATACTACTATAGCTTGCTGGCAAGAATACTGTGGAAGGCGGTATCAAAAGTTTTGGTAAAGTCAAGATATATCTCGTCCACTGCTTTCCCTATATCCACAGAGCTAGTTATCTCATCATAGAAGGCAATCAGGTTGGTCAGGCATGACTTGCCCTTGGTGAATCCATGTTGACTATTTCTGATCACCTTCCTCCCTCCAAGTGCTTCAAAATGGTTTCCTTGAGGACCTGCTCCACTATCATATGGACTGAAAATTGATTTAAGAGCCATAAACCAAGATTCATGATGAATTTGGGAGGTGACTAGTAGGATTTGATAGAAATAAGCACAAGACATGGTTTCATTTAACCACTATATTAAATGGACAGTAAATTAGAAGGTGCTGCTAACAGCAGTGAGGACACAAATACAAAAGTGATCTAGAGAACTTGAAACCTGAACAGAAACTAAAATCAGAATCAGCTAGGAAAAAATCTTCATATGTCTGTAACAATGAGAGAAAAACACATGTAAAAACATAGCATCCAAAAGAGACCAGGGGGCCACAATGGACCAGAAAGTAAAGGTATCCACCAGCAATTTAATGTGGCAGCAAAGACAGCCAAAGTCATTTGGGATTCCTTACTCGGAAGAATCACATCATGGAGTAGGACACAGCAGTTCATTTCTACCTGGCACTGGCAAGATCTCAGTTTGGACACAATAAACCACAAGGATGTTGACAAACTGAAAAGACATCAGAGGACAAAAAATAATTAAAGGGGCTGGAGAGATTGGTTTGTGAGGGAAGGTTAGGAGAAGTTAAATGTATGTTCGCCGGCTATGCATACAATAAGGAGATACAATAAATGCCTGTCTACAAGGGTGTGAAGGGTATACACAGTGAAAAGGAAAAGAGAAAAAGAAAAAAAAGAAAAAAGAAGAGTTTACTGTGGCCCAAAGATAAACAATTAGTTGTAAGATGTATGCAATAAATTAACGTATATATTTAACAAGGAAAAAAGATTAGGAAGTGCCACACATGTGCAATGTGGGTTTAACATGTGAAACAGTGGCAAGTTAAAGTTGCAGTCAAATCCTTATTTTGAAATGTCGTGGATTTAATAACTTAATGCTACTTTTTGCACTCAATGTCTTTAGACAGCACCAGGAAACTAGAGTTATGTTTTGTTCCAAGGGAAAGAGAGAGATGCTGTTAGATGTCTTTAGTAATACCTCCAAGTTACTTTTGTAATTGCAGGCTCCCAAATGTATTAATCTAGATGCTCAGATACCACCATGATGGGCACAGTACAAAAACCTGAACAGAAAATAATATAACCCACTCTAGGTAAACATAGAATCACAGAAATATAGGGTTGGAAGGGGACTTTGAGACGTCATCTAATCCATCTCCCTGCACTGAAGCAGGACCAAATATACCTAGATCATCCCTGACAGGTCTTTGTCTAACCTGTTCTTAAAAACCTCCCGTGATGAGGATTCCACAACTAGCCTTGGTCGCCTGGTCCAGAGCTTAACTACCCTCATAGTTAGAAAGTTTTTCCTAATATCTAACCTAAATCTCCCTGGCTGCAGATTAAGCCTATTAATTCTTGTCCTAACTTCGGTGGACATGGAGAACAGTTGATCGCCATCTGTATAACAGCCCTTAACGTATTTGACAACCAGCTATCAGGTCCTCCTTTAGTCTTCTTTTTTCAAAACTAAACGTGCCCAGTTTTTTTTAACCTTTCCTCAGAGGTCAGGTTTTGTAAACTATACCTCTACCTCGATAGAACGCTGTCCTCGGGAGCCAAAAAATCTTACCGCGTTCTAGGTGAAACCGCGGTATATCGAACTTGATTTGATCCGCCGGAGAGCGCAGCCCCGCCTCCCCGGAGCGCTGCTTTACCGCGTTATATCCGAATTCGTGTTCTATCGGGTGGCGTTATATCGGGGTAGCGGTGTATCATCGTTTTTGTAGCTCCCCTCTGGACACACTCTGATTTGTCCATATCTTTCCTAAAAAGTGTGGCACCCAAAACTGGACACGGTTCTCCAGCTGAGGCTTTACCACTGCCAACTAGGACAATTATCTCCCATATCTTACATAAGTTTATACTTCCCAGAAGGATATTAGCCTTTTTTGCATCTGCAACACAATGCTGGCACATCTGCAATTTGAGATTCACTGTAACTCCCAGATCCTTTTCAGTACTACCACCTAGCCAGTTATTCCCAATTGTGTAGTTGTTCGTTTGATTTTTCCTTCCTAAGTGAAGTGCTTTGCACGTGTCTTCATTGAATTTCACCTTGTTGATGTCAAGGTTGTTTTGAATTCGAATACTGTTCTCCAATGTGCTTGTAACCCCTCCCAGCATGGTATCATCTGCCAATTGTAGAAACATACTCCCCATTCCAGTATACAAATCATTAATGAAAATACTGAACTGGACCCAGAACAAACCCCCTGCAGGACCCCACTAGATACATCCTCCCAGGTGAACTGGGAACCACTGATAACTACTCAACCAGATATGCATCCACCACACAGCAATTCACATTTCCCAAGTTTCAGTATCACAATGTCAATGTGGGAATGTGTCAGAAGCCTTATGAAAATCCCCCTTGTCCACTAGGCAAATGATCCTGTCAAAGAAGAAAATTAGGTTGGTTAGGCATGATTTGCTCTTGACAAATCCATGCTGGCTCTTCCTTATAATCCTGTTAGCCCTTACACATCAATTGTTTAATAAGTAGTTCCAGTATCTTTCCAGGTATTGAAGTTAGGCTGACTGGTCTAAAATTCCCTGGGTCCTCTTTGTTCCTCTTTTTTTAAAGACAGATATTCTGTTTGCCCTTCTCCAGTGCTCTGGGATCTCACCCATCCTTTAGTTTTCAAAGATAATCGCTAGCGGTTCCAAGATTGCTTCAATTAGTTCCTTAAGTACCCTAGAGTGAATTCTGTCAGCCCTGACGACTTGAATACATTTAAATTATCTAAATATTCTTTAACCAATTCTTTGGTTAAAGAATATTTAGATAAGCCCTATTCGAGCTTGTGATCCTTCTCCCTTATTGTTAATATTAATTGTGTTGAATCTCTGATTACTATTAACCTTTATAATGAAAAATGAAGCAAAATAGGCATTAAAAACCTCAACCTTCTTGATGTCATCTGCTGTTAGCTCTCCTTCCCCATCTAATAGTGGGCCTACTTTCTTTCATCTTTCTCTTGCTCCTACTGTATTTATAGAACCTCTTCTTATTGCTTTTTACCTCCCTTGCTAAGTATAACTCATTTGGTCCCTTAGCCTTTCTGATTTTGTCTCTACTTGTTTGTGGTATTCTTTTGTACTCATCCTTAATTTGTCCATGTTTCCACTTTTTGTCAGATTCCTTTTTGATTTTCAGGTCATTAAAAAGCTCCTGATGGAACCATAATGCATCAGAAAATACAGAACTCTAACCCACATGTACAAAAATAGCAAATATTAATGTTCATAAGTTTAGACGTTTGACCGGACCAGGGGCGGCTCTATGTTTTTTGCCGCCCCAAGCACAGCAGTAGGCGGCCTTCCACTGGTCACGCAGATTCGGCGGCGTTTCTGCAGGTGATCTGCCGGTCCCGCGTCTTCGGCGTACCCGCCGCTGAATTGCCGCCGAAGCCGCGGGACCGGCGGACCTCCCGCAGGCATGCCGCTGAAGGCTGCCTGATTGCCGCCCTCATGGCGACCGGCACGCTGCCCCCCGCGGCTTGCCGCCCAAGGAACACGCTTGCTGCGCTGATGCCTGGAGCCGCCCCTGAACAGGACTCTTCAAACAACTTGTTTTTCTATCTTTAATGAATATAAAACTAGCTTTAGTTTCAGCTGTTTCTGAATTATGCAAGCATTACAATTTAAATTGAAGCCTGTATAGAAAGGGTTGGGGGGAGGGTGTCATGCTTATATAATTCAAAATAATTGAACTGATGTTGCCTAAACTTTCCAAACAAATTCACTTTTGGGATGAACACAAATGTAAGCCTACAAGTATTTTGTTTGAGAAAGTAGTGAGAAGCAAAAATGGGGGAGAGGGAGAGGTTGGGAGTGGGGGACCAAAACCACATCTCATTCTTAACTATAATGTTTGCTACTGGGGAATAATGTAATACAACAATAAATATATGCCAAAGACAATCAAGGAAATACTTTCCAAGGAATCAAAACTCTGGTATGTTTGATTTTTTTTCCCCCCAAGGTCAGTCATCCTCAACTGAATCAGACTTTTGTTCATTTTCCCGTAACACAGCAAATTTAACTATCCAAGAATTTTCTAGTGTCATCAAAATCCATAAACACGTTTTATTCTGTCCAGAAGAACATTGAACTTGGCGGGATAAAAGTACCACAGCAGTGGCCCCAATTCAAGAAAAATCCTCTCAAAGAATCGAAATGTTTCCTAGGAATGAAATGAACGAGGTCTGGAAAATGTGTGTCTAATCTAAATACATATATTCTCTCTTTCTGTATAATATTAATAATACATATAAAACACATTTTGTCTTTGACTTACTTTATATTAACTAACCTTCAGTGAAGTAGGCAAATTATCTGCATTTTACAGATAGACCCACTGAGGCACAAAGAGGCCCCATAACCTGCCCACGGCCACACAACGAGTCTGTTCAGAGCCAGGATCACACACTGGAATTTCTGGCTCCCAAGTGGTCTTCAGACCTCATGTTATTTTTTCTAACTTTGACAGAACTTGGTTCTTACCACAAAATGAGGAAAACACCATGATTAATAGATTCATTGATAGGTTTTAAGGCCATGGAGTCACAGATTTCAAGGTCAGAAGGGACCACTGTGATCAATCTCGTCTGACCTCCTGCATTACACAGGCTTTAGAACTTCCATGAATTAATTCATTCCTGTTTGAATTCGAGCACATCCCCCATTATCAAATTTCTGTTCTCCATATACGTAGTTAGACTGATCAAGTCACACAAACCTTTTCTTTGATAAGTTAAATAGATTGAGTTCCTTGAGCCCATCACTACAAGGCATGTTTTCCAAACCTTGCATCATTCTTGTTCAAGATCAAAGTTTAAATGTTCTGATCTTTGTAGGGCAGTTTCATCGGTCTATCTAGAAACATTTATTCAACCTCAGAGAGAGCCAAGATTTCTATATAGAGAATAATGTTAAGGAGGTATTGTGTTGCTGAACTGCCTTTCAGATGAGAAACTAAGAGCTTAACTGCTTGTGGTTATTGAATATCTCATGATCACTTTCCATAAAGGTGGAAGGTGAGGGATAGGTGAACTCTGGTGTCTCTGTCAAATTACAATTTAGGCAACAAAGCTCTGATTTTCTCACAACTGTGTAGTGGTTTGGGGTGTAGAAGAAGCAGTACACCTCTGAAAGTTAGGACAGTCACACTCAGAGTTTCTCTCTCTCACTGGTCCTCACTTCACATCCAGCTCTCACCTGTTGCTCCAAGTAGCTGCTAGTATGCAGAAATGTCCACATCCCAGGACACTGCTTTGACTGGCAGACTAAATTAAGTAGAAGGTAGCTATGAGGGAAAATGTCTAGCCCCAGCATAGTAACTCGGCTTTGACGGACCAGGTGGAGGAAACTTCCTAATGGTGGAAAGGCACTGCAACAATGTACTATGGAATATGTAAGCTTGCGAAGGCACAAAAGCCATCAGTGGCTATCCACTGCAGCTACTGAAGTTCCCAGTCTCTGCAACCTTTCATGCTATCAGTCTTTGACTTCAGCAGCCGAGAGAGTGAGATTGCCCCTATGCAACAATCTTCTCACTTAAAAAAACCTCACGCACAGGCATTCGCGCATCATTAACCAAGTCCCATGGCAGTGGGGAAGTGACAGGCGTAAATGAACACTGCATCACAGTCACAAATCTGCATGCAAGTGAGCTGGGACGCTGGTTGCTCTGCTTTAAATCCCGGGCAGCAAGGATGTTCAGGAACACCCTCGGTGCCTGAAGAGCACTTTTTCAGGACAGCACTCTTCACTCTAGTAAGGGAAGGGGCTAGAAAAGATGCCCTAACCATTGCCTAACCAACTTTAATCTGGCCCGTTCACTGCGCGTGGTGGAACATCCACCCAGCAGTCATTCTATAAATAAAGTAAGAGTTGTCACTGTGGCAACACAGAACATACAGACCTTAATGGACATAGGTAACACATCAAGACTTGAAAGAAATATAGCATTCATTGCAAGGAAACTTGCTAGATACAGCATCCATATAGCTGCCCTCAGCAAAACCAGACTTGCAGACAAAGGCTCCATAAAGGAACTAAGAGGTGACTATGCCTTCTTATGGAAAGGGAAACCAGCAAAAGACGACAGAATTTATGGCATTGGTTTTGCCATTAAAAAGAACGTTCTGAAATTACTAAAAAACTTACCTGTGGGCAAAAATAAATGCCTAATGACTATGACTTCCCTTTGGATATTCACACTTTGAAATGCTTCTCAGTGCTTATGCTCCAACCATGAACAGCACAGAAGAAATAAAAGAACAGTTCTATTCCGATTTGGTTGACAATCAAATCTACATCCAGTAAAGAAAAACTCATACTTCTGGGGGAAACTCTAATGCCAGAGTTGGAAAAGAGCATGGCTCGGAGTGGTATAATAAAGAACAATGGAGTCAGAAAAATGAACAGCGATGGTCTGCTCCTACTCAATAAGTGTGCCGAGTGTGAGTTCATTATTACCAACAGAGTCTTCAGGCAAGCCAACAAATATAAAACTTTGTGAATACATTCAAGATCAAAGCACTGGCTCTTCATTGACTATGTCACTGTACAACAAAAGAGCCATCAGGGATATTAAGATCACCAGAGCAAAGCAAGGAGCAAACTGTTGGACTGACCACAGGATGATCAGAACCATTTTCAGTTACATGCTCTACCCCTTCGACAAAACAATGCTGAACAGATTGAATTGAAATTGAATAAAACACAGTTGAGACATCCATTTAATCAACAACACCTTAGAGGAAAAATCTGATAGCAGTAAATCACCACCCAATAACTCACTCAAAAAATGGAATATATTCAAGTCAGCCATCTTTCAATCCTCAGAAGAAACTCTAAGCAAGAAATCAAAGACAGCACCAGGATTGGGTTGATGAAAATGATGATGAAATCAAAAAGATCCTTGAGGAAAAGAATGATGTGCTTATGTCTTGGCAAAACAACAAAGAATCATCATAAAGGTAGGACAAATTCAGGTATCTGCTACCAAGGCTCAAAGATGGCTTCATGTTCTACAAGGTAACTGGTGGGAAAAGAAAGCAGAAGAAAAAGAAATACAGCATTACATCGATACTTAAAGTTGCCATTAATTTTGCTCATCAAAATCAGGACCAGCTCTACTAAAGAGCTCAGATGGATCTACCTTAATCAAAGACAACAAAAACACCTCTGAAAGATGGCTGCAGCACTTTACTGAGCTTCTCAACCACGCTTCCTCTGTCAATCCACATGTACTAAAGGAACTAACCCAGCAATCCATACATGTGTTGGGATTCCCTCTGAGATTCCTTCCATTTGGCTTCCACAAGTCAGACCTACAACATGAAGAAACCACTCAGTTGCCTACCGCTGAGGACGTACAGAAAGTTATCAAACAAATGAAGCCAGATAAATCACCAGGCAAAGATAGCATGAAATCTTTAAACTTGCAGACCCCAAAACTGATCTAGTTACACTACACAAAAATAAAGGCAACAAATCTGACCATGGAATCTCTCTGCTATTTCCATAGGTCATAAAATCCTCATTATGAAACAGTATCTGAGAAGCTTCTTCCAGAGACTCAAGATGGAGTTATCTCAGGTTGGAGCTAACAGACAATTTTCATTGCGAAACAGGCTCAGAAAAAATGCATTGAACTAAACATGGACCTGTATGCTGTCTTCACTGAGCTAAAAAAAGGTGTTTGACACAGTGAGCAGAAATGGCTTCTGAAAAATTCTAGAAAAAGTTGGCTGCCCCACCAAATTTGTTAACCTCACTTGTCAATTCCATGAAGACATGACTGGTCAAGTACTCTCAGAGCGTGACCTTTGTAAAGCATTCACCGTGTTTAATGGGGTGAAACAAGGCTGCATGTTGGCACCAGTCCTCTTTGGTCTCTTTCTTGCAGCTGTTCTGAATTATACAACTGACAACCTTCCAAAGGGCATGTACGTTAGATACAGAACTGATGCAATCTCCAAAGACTTATTGCAAAGACACAAGTCCTTGGGGAGCTCATATGTGAAGCCCTTTTTGCAGATGACTGTAGTCTACTTAGTCACAGTGAAAGTGACCTAAAGCCTATCCTTGACAGGTTCTCAGAGGCAACTAAACCCTTTGGACTTACCAACAGCCTGGAAAAAAAATGAAGTCCTCTTTCAACCATCCCATCAACCACTAACTAAACATCACCGTCAGCAGTACAAAACTAAAGAATATCAATCACTATACATAACTAGGCAGTACAATCTCAACTGACAGTTTCCTGGATCAAGAAATATCAAACAGAATAGGAAAGGCAAGCCAGGCTTTTGGAAGACACAGGACACTAAATCAGCATACCATCAAAATGTTAACAAAACTGGTGATATACAATAGCAGCGACAAAATCCCTTTTATAAGGGTGCAAAACAGGGACAGTTTATCACAGACACATCAAGCAACTTGAAAAGTTTCACATATGCTGTCTCGCTCTGTTCTGAAGATCCGCTGGCAAGACAAAGTCTCAAACATTAACATTGAGGCAAAGATCATCAAAGCTCAGCTTAGATGAGCAAGTCACATTGTCACAATAGGTGGTGATAGACTCCCCAAAAAAGTCCTCTATAGTGAGTTGAAACTTGGAAAGCGCAGGAAGGGCAGTCAACATAAATGCTTTAAAAAAAACATCCGTAAGCAGAATCTCAACTCATGTGGCACAAATATTGATAACTTGGAAGACAAAGCCAAGAACAGACCTGAATGGAGAGCAAATATCAATAAAGGTTGTCAACACTTTGAGACAGAAACTGATAAAAAAATGGCCACGTGTCATGCCAATTTTTCAGTGGAAGCTTACATAGAAATATCGAACAGCTGTTTGCGATCTTGCTCCTCAGAGATCAGACTATAGAGTCACAAGAGAACATATAAGATACCGTGATGTCATCATCAGATAGGACAGATACACGCAGTAGTCTACTTCAAAACTGTAAAGAAGTGGCAGTGCTTTGAGAGGGGAAACTATGTTAAAAAAAAGAGAAAATTAAGTGCAAGTCAAGTTTCCCAAGGGAAGCATCCCAAGCACTCCCCTTGCCACAAGGAAAAATTAGGTCCATCTCTTCCCATGTGACTTTGGCAACAAGTAAACACGCTGATTTGGGACATCCCTAGGGCCATTGAAATAGAGTCCATGTCAATCAGAGCTTTGAATTCATGGACCATTGAGACACTATTTGTATTTGGCAGTCTCTCTGGTTCAAAGGATCTAGGGTAGTATTTCTCAGATTGTAGCGTTTGGGGTTTTTTTAAACACATAAGCAGATCTGCAACAGTAGTCCATTGTAATCCTGTTGACATGCCATGTTATCAATTTATTCACCACATTTTTTTCCGTACTGATTGGGAAACTTATACCAGGCTAAAAGAAAATGACATAACATTCCAGAGCAGAACTGTCCAGGATTTACAACATTAAGCACTTTATCAACAACTAACTACAGGCCCAAATAGCACGTGAAATTGGCATAAAAAAATTCTACAACTTGCAAACACCCACAATATTTTCTTGCACACCTATCTTCCTTGGTAGTGGAACAAAAATGTTTAGTCCCAGAGTACATAAACAGTAAACACAGAAAGTTGATCAGTTGTGCTCTTACTCTACATACAAAGTAGCCAAAGGATGCAGTTGAATGTAGGGCCCAATCAATTTGCACCCTGTATTACAGGAGAATGAATTAATCTTATTTCACAGTTCTTTATTTACTAATAATGAGACAATATAAACTGCACCAATAGCTCATTTAACTAGAGGCAGGCAACTTTACCTGAACAACCTCTGACTGTCATGTAGGAGATATTTGAAAAACTGGATTGCTGTTCATAGAACAAGAATGAACACATCACTCCAAACCGAAATCCAGACAAAAGAGGAAACAAAGTATTTTTTTCATTATTCAGCCTCTGGAGAGGTTCCAGACTGATTTCAATCTACTTTGTCCACATTTCTACCTTCAATAACAGAAAAGCGCAAGTTCAAAAAATGTGACCACAACTACAGTAAATTTAGAGTTTGTCATGATGCCTTTAAACAATTTTCAGTATGCAACATCCCCATGCCCCAAGGTATACGTGTAGACAGAGGGAAAGGGGGAGCATGCACAAGTTGTATAAGCAATCAAACAGCTTTTATCTTCCCTGTAGCTTCCCTTCCAAATCCTCTGACTACCCCATGTAACATCTCGTATACAAATGTTTTCCAAAATCCCTAATATGCCCCAAGAAAATGTTCCATGGATCATGAATTACACCCATCTTCCTGCAATATCAAGATACAAAAATGTCAACACTAGGCTTACAACAACTGGATTTTAGGATCATCTGTATGGTTTATTCATCCCATTCCATTACAAAAGCACCGCAGGATGACTTCCAGAGATCTACCTCCCTGAATGCAATGACCTGACCCGTGGTTCACAGTTGGTCAGCAATTTGGATAAACAATAATGGTTTCCAATTGGTTTTATTGTGGTTTCCAACTGAAATATAATTTTCCATTCTTCAAAGAAACTAAACCTCCTTTGTGTTATGGCTATCCTTCAAGTTTTCACTAAATCCCATTTCTACAGTAGCCCTTCTGTTACCACATCAGTCCTCCTACTGCAGCAAAAAAAAATACTTTCCACTGCTATTTTTATCAAGCCCTGGAAACAGAATAAAATGTAATTGTAAATAGAGAAACAGTATCTCTCTATTGGGGCCCCATAGGGATTAGTTCTTGGCCCTATGCTATTTAACATTTTTATCAATGAGTTGGAAGAAAACAAAATAATCACTGAAAGTTTGCAGACAATGCAAAGATTGGGGAATAATAAATCATTAAAAGGACAGGTCACTGATACAGAGTGATCTGAATCGCTTGGTAAACTGGGCATAAGCAAACAATACGGTTTTTAATATGGGTAAATATAAATGTATGCATCTAGGAACAAAGAATGTAGACCACACTTAGAGGATGGGTGACTCTATCCTGGGAAGCAGTGACTCTGAAAAAGATTAGGAGGTGGTGGTGGATAATCAGCTGAACATGAGCTCCCAAATGAGACACTGTGGCCACAATCTTTGGATGCATAAACAGAGGAATCTCAGGTAGTAGAGAAGTTATTTTACCTCTGTATTTGGCACTGGTGCAACTGCTGGAATACTACATCCAGTTCTTGTGTCCACATTTCAAGAAAAATATTGATAAATTGGAGAGTATTCAGAGAAGAGCCACAAGAATTATTAAAGGATTAGAAAACATGCCTTATGATAGATTCAAGGAGCTCTATCTTTTCAGTTTAACAAAAAGAAGGTTAGTTGATTACAGACTATAAGTACCTACATGAGAAATGAATATTTGATAAGGGCTCTGCAACCTAGCAGAGAAAGGTATAACACAATTAAACAGCTGGAAATCTAGACAAAATCAGACTAGAAATAGGATGTACATTTTTAATAGTAAGGGTAATTAACCATTGGAACAATTTCCCAAAGTGTTTTGTAGAGTCTTTATTACTGATAGCTTCTAAATCAAGATTCAATGTGCTTCTAAACAATAATCTCCAGAAATTATTTTAGGGAAATTCTCTGGCTTGTGTTATATAGGAGGTCAGACTAGATTATCACAATGGTCCCTTACAGCCTTCTAATCTATGAATCTTTACTACAAACTAAAATTGAAAATACATCTTTATCATACGGGAAGGACAAAACGTTAGGTAACATACCAAAGGCTTAAATCAATCAGCCTTGCAAAAACGGTCATGAAAATTTACCAACCAAGGAAAAATCCCTCTATACTTCCCTATTCTACGCACGATGATGAAAGAACAAAAAACCCTAGTTCTCACCCCTGCAATTACAGTAGAAAAAAAATTCACATTAGAAGCACAATAACCCTGCCTTTTAATAACATCTAGCAGAATGAGGAACTAGGGCTATCGATTAATCGCCGTTAACTCACACGATTAACTCAAAAAAATTAATCGTGATTAATTGCAGTTTTAATCGCACTGTTAAACAATAGAATGACAATTGAAATTTATTAATTTCAAGTTTTCACTAAATCATTTTCATATACATCTATACCACGATATAACGTGACCCGATATAACACGAATTCGGATAGAACGCGGTAAAGCAGTGCTCCGGGGGGGCGGGGCTGCGCACTCAGGTGGATCAAAGCAAGTTCGATATAATGCGGTTTCACCTATAACGCGGTAAGACTTTTTGGCTCCCGAGGACAGCGTTATATCGAGGTAGAGGTGTATATTGTAGTCTGTGTTGATTGAAATCAAAGTGTATATTATTTTAAAAATGATAAACAAAAAATAGTATTTTTCAATTCACCTTATACAAGTACTGTAGCGCAATCTCTTTGTCTTGAAAGTGTAGATGTAGATTTTTTTTTTTTTGTTACATGACTGTGCTCAAAAACAAAATGAGATAAAACTTCAGAGCTTACAAGTCCACTCAGTCCTATTTCTTGTTCAGCCAATCGCTAAGTCAAACAAGTCTGTTTGCATTTACAGGAGATAATGCTGCCCTCTTATTTACAATGTCACCAGAAAGTGAGAACAGGCGTTTGCATGGCACTTTCGTAGCCAGCATTGCAAAGTATTTACATGCCAGATATGCTACACATGCCCTTTCATACTTCGGCCACCATTCCAGAGGACATGCTTCCATACCGATGACGCTCGTTAAAAAAATAATGCATTAATTAAATTTGTGACTGAACTCCTTGGGGGAGAATTGTATGTCACCTGCTCTGTTTTACACGCATTCTGCCACATATTTAAAGTTATAGCAGTCTCAGATGATGACCCAGCACATGTTGTTCATGTTAAGAACACTTTTACTGCAGATTTAACAAAATGCAAAAAAGGTACCAATGTGAGATTTCTAAAGAAATCTGGCATGTAAATATCTTGTGACGCCGGCTACAACAGTGTCATGAGGACACCTGTTCTCACTTTCAGGTGACATTGTGAACAAGAAGCAGGCAGCATTATCTCCTGGAAATGTAAACGAACTTGTTTGTCTGAGCGATTGGCTGAACAAGAAGTAGGACTGAGTGGACTTGCAAGCCCTAAAATTTTACATTGTTTTATTTTTAAATGCAGGGTTTTTTGTACATAATTCTACATTTGTACGTTCAACTTTCATGATAAAGAGATTGCATTACAGTACTTGTATTGGGTGAATTGAAAAATACTATTTCTTTTGTTTTTTTACAGTGCAAATACTTGTAATCAAAAATAAATATAAAGTGAGCACCATACACTTTGTATTCTGTGTAGTAACTGAAATCAATGTATTTGACAATGTAAAAAACATCCAAAAATATTTAAATAAATGGTATTCTATTATTGTTTAACAGTGCGATTAATCACGATTTTTTTAATCGCTTAACAGCCCTATGAGGAACTTGTCAGTATTAGTGTAGTACAGTGAATAAATCATGTATTTTACTTGCTCAGAACACAGATTATCTGAAACAAATACAGCAGCAGAAGCAGCTCTGTAGTAGAAGGGAAATTTTACTTCCAGGATTTAGCAACTCACCTGCTCACTAAGTCACCAGAAATACATTACCTCAGTTTGCTTCTGGATTCCCATTGAACTGGCTCCCCATTGAACAGAGCCCAGCTCATGCTGCCTTTCAAAATTCTGCGTGGGATTGGCCCAAGCGACCCAAGAGGCCCCTCTCCTGCTTTGACAACTACTTCATGGTGCAGATTAGCTCCACTGGTAAAATGGCGCTGCCAGCAAGACTTGTATCCACAGGAGACAGAACCTTTCACAGACCTGAGACCAAAACTATGGAACTCAACACCAGACAAAATAAAAACAACCAACATTCAAAACCAAATGCAAAACCCACCTCTTCAACCTACCGTGTCTGCAATAACCCGCTCAAACAGATGAGTATTCACATTTTATATACAGTTTTTTTATAAAAGTCTCAAAAATAGATTTAAACTAGTTCCTGCCAGCAGAGGTGGAAGAGAGATTTTTATATATTTTTGTGCTTACTTCTCATGCAAGATACTAAGATACCATAGGGATGGGGGACCATATAGAAAACCTCTAGGTAAGACAAGGGGTATTTTCTATCCATATGTGCAAAGATTTGGAAGTTGATTTGAAAGATGCATGATTGCAACCACAAACAAGGCCCATTGCTTTGCAAATGTCAAGGAGATATACAGATTATGTTAAAGTTTCACTTTCTTGTCAACCAATTAGCCAGTTTAATAATAACGGGGATCCTCCAGATGGTATATTCAGATGACAGAATAGTCATCACAATGCCTGTTTCCCCATAAATCTGAAATACTACGCACAACTTCAATAGTATCTCTAAATGAAAAGGCACACAAGGAACTCACATACCACCACAAAAAGCTGAACGAAGGGTATGTCTACACTACTACTGGGACAGCACTTGTTGCCGTATCCGAGCTAGCGCCCTAAAAACAGCAGTGTAGTTGTGATGGTATTGGTGGCAGCACAGGTTAGCTGCCCAAGCATGTATGGGTGGGACGGTACTTGGGAGGCTAGCTTGTGTTGCCGCAGCCACACTGCTATTTTTAGCAAGCTACCTCAATCACAGCTAGCTCAGGTATGTCTACACAAGCTGCAATCACGCTACCCACCTGTTGTGTAGACAGACCCTCTGAATTCAGCGATACAAACGACATTTAGAGGGGCAACAAGGAACAAGGATTTCTTGAGTACTATTCCTGCATCTGCCACTGACTGACTATGTGGCCTTGGACTGAAAATGCAGATAAAAACTTCCCGTTCTAGTATAACCCAGGGATGTAGAGAAGGAACTAGGTAAATTCTTGCTTAGTGCTTTAAAGATGGAAAGTGCTACATAAACAAGTACTATGACTATACCCTATTTAAAAGAAAAACAATTTCCCCCATCCCTCCACTTTCTGGGATGGGATGGTTCAAAGAAGTTGTTTATTCTTAGTGCCACTGTATATACAGGAAGATTTATATTAAAAACCTAACTTACAGGAGGAATCCTTAGTCACTGACTGGCCCACGTGAAGGAAAGGCAAGGGAAGAGGTGGGCATTCAAATAGGTAAATCCTCATAATAAAGTAATTTAACAATCACACGCAGAAAGTTTTGAGACACAGTGTTGGTATCGTGGACCATGAACAAGACCGGTCGTTCTAATCATTGCTCTCCTACCATGAAGAGAGTAAAACCTACATTTTACATAACAAGGACAGGTCATTAACAGATACACAGTAGCCACGGAGAGGAAGGACAAGAGTAACAATAAAGATCATGTAGTACCTCAATAAGGCACATATACATCAACAGTTCTGCTATTTTATTTCGGCAAGATGACAAAAGGAAGTTTTTAGGAGGGATCTGAATGATGCGAGAGAGAAGGGTTGACATAAAGGTTTAGAGAGGGTGTTCCATAAAGGAGGGACATCAACAAGGTTATTCAATGGAGTTAGTGCAGGGAGATGAAAGCCTGGTGGAGAGAAGAGCTTGGAGGAATTTGAAAGGACTGTGAGAGACCAACATGAATGTTTATAAAGTGTATGGAGATGGTTAGATGGAAGATGCTGCAGATATACAAGGCATTTTACTACTTGCCTCTCTCACTAGGGTGTAGAGAAGAGATGTGTTTGGAAAGTGAAAAGTACTACAACAATGCTAAGTAATATTACTCCTTGGTTTAGTAATTTTAAATATATGCAATGCACTCCCACTAGAAAATATATTCAAACATCCATCTTCTAGGCAATGCTACACCAGTGACAGAGCATGTTTGATGTCTTACAAAGCACTAAGAGCTCGGTGTTGTTAGCTATGCATAGCAATTTACTAGAACAACAATTAGCACTCACATTGCAATTCAATTTTTCAAACACTTTACAAACATTCATTAATCCTCCCTGTGAGCTAAGGATTGGACACATTTTCAAGTTGGGGCAGCTGAGGCTGAGTGAAAAAGAAGTTTTGTGCAAGACTACACAATAGTTTCCTGGTCTATAGCGCCATTCCCCAACCTCCAAGCTCCACTGATGATCAGCAGCTTCAAATTACAGCCGAAAAATTAACTTTTAAGTCGCAGTATTAGAGATTTACAAAGAGATCCATGCTTTATAGGGTAAGTCAGCCCTCTCCAAGAAGTTCTTCAATCTTTAAAATGGATCTGTTCTGTTAACGTAACATCAGCTGTCTCAGAAGTCTGCTAAGCTTGGTTTGATTGCTGAAAACTTCTACGCTACAAACTGCAAGTTATTACATAATCAGGCAGGATCCTTTGATGTGGCATCAGCAAAGGGGGCCCCATCTAACGTGAAGAGCATTTAAAGCATTTTAGGTTTTCAGGGTCTTGAAATCAAATACAGAAAGAATTTGTGTTTTCAGTTTACCCTGAACTCTCAGCAACTTGAGAAGACAATCCCCACATGGAGAGATGGGCAACTTTATATGCTTGGCAGCTGAAGAAAATATGATCTGTAGAAACACTTATGTCTTTTATAAAGGTTCTGGGCAGTGAATGAATTTTCTCCTTTTTTCCTTTACTTCTGGAGGAACATGTAAGCAACAGACAAACTCACTATTCAAGACTAAAAAAAATCATTGTGTTTCTCCTGGGCTTGCTGTTGCTTCCACTTATACCTCAGTTCCCTCCTCTTCTCTTTCTCTGTAAAGCAAGGATCTTTTTGTAAATCTCTAATACTCTCCTAAAACATGGGGGGGTTGGATCTAGAGGTTCATCTCTAGACAGTTTTGCTACAGGGGAAGAGAGGAGAAGATGACAGGCTTGGATGAAAAACAAACTTTGCTCGTAATTAACAAAAACTCAGTGCCACTGTTCCTACATACATGGGTGCACGTTGAATATGTGAATGGATGTATATTCCAATTAACACACCTATATATTTGTAAATATATGAAACATGAAAACTGTATATTTGATTTAAATGTGGTTTTAAACAGAACAGGAATTGCATCTAGGAATCCTTAGCCTTATAGTAGTACAAACAAAAAAAACCCCACAGCATTTTACATACATCAAAAAATTAAACCTCGCTATATGCCTGTGAAACAGGTAAATATTAGCCCCCTTTTACAGGGGAGGAAATCGTGGCAAGGAGAGGGATTACAAGGCTTGCCAAAGCTACCCATTAAGTCAGCGTTAGAGCTGGGACTACAACGCACAAGCACTGGAATATATAGCTTTCCTTTCAAGTATAGAGTTAAACATTAGAGAGGAAACCTATTAGAGGTAATTTTATCCAAGCCCTTTTCCCTCCCTCAAAAGAAAGTCTCTAAAGGATTGCTCCGAACAGTATATTTTACAGTGGTGTAATTGACTACCACCATCCTATAAGGATAGTGGGTTACTTGTAAAATGCTATACGGGCTGAGGACACACAATACATCAGCAATGTTGGTACAAAAAAAAAAAAAAAAAAAAAAAAAAAACACTTTCGCTGCAGTCTCAACTCACATACGACAGTGGCACGCAGGCACTAGACAGCGCACTGGACCAGAAGTCAGGAGACCTGGGTTCTAGTCCCTGCTCTGTTACTAACTTGTGGGAGTAGAGGGAAGTCGCTTCAACTGTCTGAGAATGTTACTTCTCTCCTAGTCTTTATCTTTCTATTTAGGCTGTAAACAGTTTGGGGCAGGGACGGTCTTCTCAGCAGGTGTTTGTACATTACCTAGCACGGTGAGATTCTGATCGGGGTCTCTTGGCACAGCTGTAACATAAATAAGCCATGATATTTGGGTGAACACTACTCTACATATGTAGCATTGTGCTGAGTGTGTCAGTTACCACCAGTAACTAAATTAATAAGCCACCATCCACAAAGGTAAAAAGAAGAACACTAGGGTTTGTGGAACCACGCTTACTAGCACCATTCAACACCCCACGCAGCTGGCTGGTGGGAAGTTCACCAGGAGTTTAAAAAAAAAATTGGACGGGAGGGGCACACCTCTTTCACTCATGGCCACTGGCAGAAAGTTAAATGGCTTTGCAATTCCATCAGATGGAACAATTTACATGGCTTTAAAAAAAGGGCCCCATAGCCATCAAACCAGCACAGAGAAATACAACCACCCCAGTCGGACCTGCAGCTCTTCATCACTCCTTCCCCCAAAGACATGCTCGGGTTTCAGGCTTCAGGGCTGGTCTGGATAGAAGTCACGGTTCCTGACTGGACCTACAGCCAGTAATCTGGTGACCGACCAACCAAACTAGTCAACAGCCAGGCAGACGGTTTTACAGTGTTATTGACCAACCGGCTAAGTTTCTCCGACATATGCAAGGGTTTCATGACAGAACCAGCCTGTGCACCTGGATGGGTCACAACCTCACCTCCTTAACCTTCCTGCTATGTGTTAGGTTCTCTTATTACTTCTCTGTCCACCTCAACCTTTATTCAGTTTTTGCTGTTACTGTATATGGTTTCTGATTCTCTCCCTCTCCGTTGGAGGGACCCCAGGTCTGAATCTAATCTCTGTTGGAGCCAGTATGTAGTTTCCCATAGTTTTCTGCCCCTAATTCGGCCCTCCACTATGGATTTGCCCCACAAGCAGGTTCTGCCTTCTTCCGCAACACTGCACACCTACATAGCCACTTTTCGTTATTACGTCCAAATAGATAGTCCCTTAGGCCTGGTCTACACTACGACTTTAATTCGGATTTAGCTGCGTTAATCCGAATTAATCCTTAACCCGTCCACACAACGGAGCCAGTTACTTCGAATTAAAGGGCACTTAAAATCGATTTCTGTACTCCACCCCGACGAGCGGAGTAGCACCAAAATCGATTTTGTTAATTCGAATTAGGGGTAGTGTGGCCGCACACCACCGAATTAATGTGGTTAAAATTAATGGGGTAGTGTGGCCGCACACCACCGAATTAATGTGGTTAAAAACCGAATTAATGTGCTTAGTGTGGCCGCGCACAATCGAATTTATACAATCTGTTTCCCAAATTCGAATTATCTAAATTCGAATTAATCTCGTAGTGTAGACGTACCCTTACCAAAAATCCATGATCCAAAGGAAGAACTAACATATGAGTTAATGCCTACTGGTGCTGAAAGGGGAAGGCTTCACTCATCTTTTGCAACTCATTTATTGTTTTTGCATTCTGGCAGCACAAAGGCCCAATTTACTAGCCCTAGCGATTGTAGGAGCATGTGTAACGACTGCCAGTGTGGCACCTCACAAGTGGACACAAGCTCCTACTGACCCCCACTAAAGGGAACACAAAGACAGCACCCAGGTTCCCACCATAGTATGAGTTACCAGCACATGAGAGTTTGCATCTAGTTCTGCCAAAACTTCCTGCCCGGTTTAGCTTTGCAGCTGGGGCCACGTAGAACCCCATACCACATGCATCTTTATTTACATCCTGGCATTTGGCAAAGGCCAAAAATACTTCCTAGCAATTAAAACATCTCCTGGACATCCCTACAGGCCTAATTCCCAGCACACCGAAATCCAAATTGAAAAAAATAAAGAAAAAGAAATATACTGATTACCTGCCAGTAACCTCAAGAGTGGGAAAGCCAAGCCGTTCAGAATCTGTGTTACCATCTGGCTACCACATAGTATCTGGGAAAATATTATTGTTCTAACTGAGTTTGATTTACTTGTCAAGTTAATTGTTTCAGTATTAATTAAATGGGCTGCTCTGCAGCTGCAGAGAAAGCTCACATGGATAATGTACCGATCACATAGTATACACCTCCCTTCAACCACCAGAACCGGGGTCATGTTATCCCCTGGGTAGTTTAGAAATATTTAATTTTAACGTTTAAAAAATTTGATACCTCTGCAGTACCCATTTACTCTAGGGTGAATTAGGCACAGGACACACATTCAAAATAAATACACGTTTCAAGAAGCATAAGCGTTTCCTTACTAAAAATTCAGTGTAAGAGTCGCTATTGCAGACCTGGTTCAGTTATATCCAAGTATAACATTAACGGACACCACCACTTGACACTCACAGTGCTTTTCATCTGTAGATCTCAAAGCACTTTACAAAGTCACTGTCCCGGGGGAAATTTTCTTCCAGAACTGAGGAAAGCAGCATATTTTCCGAGGGGCACAGATTCCACACTCACTCTCTGTTATATAAAAAGAGAGACAGACAGACAGGGTGTAAAGCAATTCCTTCCTCTAGGTCGCCCAATCTGTTCTGGCTTTGCCTTCCAGACTTTTAAACTCTATGGCACATTAAATAGCAACCAGAAGAAACCCACTGAGTTTTTCCTGAAATACTAACACACACTAAAAATACTGAAGACACTCAAGAAAACTACAAAAGAATTTATAAAATCATACACATGCTCTGTGATTCACTTCATAATTAGTTATTAGTTTATTTAACTAATTTACTACTTTAACTATTTATATACAGTATTTTTCAATTCACCTCATACAAGCACTGTAGTGGAATCTCTTTATTGTGAAAATGCAATTTATAAATATAGAATTTTTTTTTTTTACATAACCGCACTCAAACAAAACAATGCAAAACTTTAGAGAGTCTACAAGTCGAAGCATGAAGGGGCATGTGAATGTTTTTAGCATATCTGGCACGTAAATATCTTGCAATGCCGGCTACAACAGTGCCGTGTGAACGCTTGTTCTCACTTTCAGGTGACATTGTAAACAAGAAGCAGGCAGCATTATCTCCTGCAAATGTAAACAAACTTGGTTGTCTGAGTTGATTGGCTGAACAAGAAGTAGGACTGAGTGGACTTAGAATCAGAGAATATCAGGGTTGGAAGAGACCTCAGGAGGTCATCTAGTCCAATCCCCTGCTCAAAGCAGGACCAACACCGACTTGTATGAAATGAATTGAAAAATACTATTTCTTTTATCTTTTTTACAGTGCAAATATTTATAATAAAAAATAATATCAAATGAGCACTGTACATTGTATTCTGTGTTGTAATTGAAATCAATATATTTAAAAATGTAGAAAAACATCCAAAAATATTTATACTAAATTTAAATTGGTATTCTATTGTTTAACAGTGTGATTAAAACTGCAATTAATTGTGACTTTTTAAAATCTAGTTAATTTTTTTGCATTAATCGCATACATTAACTGCAATTCATTGACAGTAATTAATACATACACATATATTTATACCGTAGTATGTGGATATATACTAATTTATTTGCTTTCTTCAAGCCTCTACCCTATTATGAAATTTCAACCAGCCAATCTGAATGTCCTTAGAACACACTATTCTGCTGTTTGGGTCTTTTAAAAATTGATCAAATTCTAAGTTTTTTTTACTTTACTTCCACAATTTTCTATCATTTTGATACAACAAACTGACAACCTCTTTCATAAAAATAAATTTGGTGTAGAAGTTTAAATTCCTCAATTTTAAATACTAGAAATGATGGAACAAAATCAAGGCTATGCTCCCTCAGCCACATTTCACCCTCTTCCTTTTGTTCTGTATTCAATTTATGACCATGTATTTGGATTAGAATAACCTGTGTTGTTAAGTAATGGAAAGGGTTCACAGTTCCTTGGAACTGCTTTTGATCTTTTCCTTGCCTGGTTCTACTTCTTTGTTGTTAATTATATCAAGCCAGTTTTCCATTGACACTACAGGCTGATTACATTACCATTTCAATACCAAAGTATCTCCAAAACCTGTAAGTTTACTGACTTTTCATAAAGTCCCATGCTATGTAAGTTTGTGCTGTGTTTTGATCAAAGTCATCCTCATGCTCAGAGCAAATTTCAACACTTATGGAAGTTGGACTCTCTTACCAAGCTCAAATCTTTGCCTTTCACCACTAACTGCTCTTTGGAAATTTT
Source organism: Terrapene triunguis (assembly GCF_002925995.2). NCBI lineage: Eukaryota > Metazoa > Chordata > Testudines > Emydidae > Terrapene > Terrapene triunguis. Next base: position 1,734,509 of record NW_020664984.1, on the reverse strand, counting down.
TGGGTTTGATCAGACTCTGCTCCTAAGTAAATCTGATGTTACAAAGCTGCTTGAATGCCTGGGACAGACACTTATAATCATCGCAAATGTGTTTAACTATGACATTGAAAATGTCTCAGTTGGAGATCAAACTCAATGTTCTGTTCTACCACTCAAATAGTCACATTCGATCTTGAAGAATCTAAAGAAGCAAATTTACTGCAATTTTTCAGATAAGTGTGAATTCTATTTTACTAATTAAAAACTTTTGACGGTGTTTGTATTTTACTTAAGAAGAATTATCTATTTTCATTACTTTAGTCCATTCAATTTTTTCTCTCGTCATTTCTTTAAACTTCAGGCATGCTGAGCTAGATAAATTCACACAATGAAATCCTGTAATCACTCAACAGTAATCATGGATTTTCAGTATTGATCAAAGGTTTCAAATTTACTATGATTAGCATAAGAAACAACCACCTAGTGAATTCAGCACTGTAAAGACTGAAAAATAAAATGAGCTAGCCAGCTTTATGAAGAAACACTTTACCAGATGCCCTGCTCAACCTTCCAAAAGTTTCTGAATTCTAACAAACTAGACCCGGTAGTTACTGGCAGCAGGGGAAGATGCTGCCTCCTAAAGTTCCTTCTAGTTGAAACACCCTCCGCAATCAGGATACCTGGATTTTCTTTTCTTTTAATTACAGATGGTGTTAAATAACTTTGGAGAAAAAAGCACACCAATTTCCCCTACTGTAGAGCATGGGGAATTCCTCCTAATGAAACACACACACATGTTTGGATGTCAATTTCCCGTTCCGTTCTGGCTCATCCTTTTGTCTTCAGAGTGGGCTGGATCTCCAGACCTCATTATGTGAAGAAAGGACATTTTCAGGCAAGCACAAATAAAATTCTCCTATTGATTGTGCTGCAGCCCACAGATTCATTATGTGAAAGTCAAGATATGATCCAATGTAACATAACACTTAGGCTTTAGGTTATGGGCCTGCCTGTTTCCATGCAGAAAGATGTTGAGCTGTTTATTAGCTTGTGTGTGGTATAGATGGAAGCAGATAGAAATCGTCTTTTTGGTACTAGGTTTAAGTCTCCATTACAGTAGAGGGCCAGCTATTTCGTATCTGCCTCTGGGATTTCTTCTAGGTCATCGGCGCCAACTTTCTCCGGCGCCGGTGGGTGCTCCCACCCCCACCCCATCCCCGCCCCCATTCCAACCCCATCCCCAAAGTCCCTGCCCTAACTCCGCCCCCTCCCTGCCCCACTGGATCCCTTTCCCAAATCCCTGCCCCGCCTCTTCCCCCAGTGGGCAGCGTTCCCCCTCCTCCCCCTCCCTCCCTGCCCCGCGAATCAGCTGTTTCACGGCGCAAGAGCTGGGAGGGAGGGAGGGGGGAGAAGCAGGACGCGGCGGCGTGCTCGCGGAGGAGGCGGAGGCAGAGGCAAGCTGGAGCAGGGGGGCGGGGCGGGGCCACGGGGAGCTGCCGGTGGGTGCTGAGCACCCACCAATTTTTTTCCGTGGGTGCTCCAGCCCCGGAGCACCCACGGAGTCGGCGCCTATGTTCTAGGTGACTGAAATCCCTGTCCTGAACTGCCAGACAAATGTTATTTGCATGGATAAATGCCTGGCAGCGATGTTGGGAAGGTAATTTGTGAATAGGTTAAAAAGTGTTGGTACTACAACTGAGCCCTGGCGTAGGCCATTATTTTACCACCTTCAGAGGCTTTTTCGTTTGTCAAGTAAAACTTGGAAACTGAGGCCTCTCAGCAACAGTTCTACAACCATGACAACCCACTTCAGTAGGACCAATGACAGTTTGTATAGTAGGCCTGTACATCAGATTGTGTCATATGCAGCAGTAAGATGTAGGAATACTGGCATGTCTTCTGTGTGGCGTGGAAGTCACTTGATGCAGATGGTGAGTGCCAGCATTGATTACAGATATTGTGGTTTATTATAGACTCATAGACTTTAAGGTCAGAAGGGACCATTACAATCATCTAGTCTGACCTCCTGCACAGTGCAGGCCACACAATCTCACCCACCCAATCCTGTAACAAACCCCTAACCTATGTCTGAGTTATTGAAGTCCTCAAATCGTGGTTTAAAGACCTCAAGGTGCAGAGAATCCTCCAGCTTTATGTACACACAGGATAGCACTGACTGTGGAGGCAATTCTTTCAAGGTAAGCCTTTCAAGTAATTTGCAAAGAGATGGGGTGGTAACCCGTTGCAAGTCAGTGGTCCCTCTCAGGTTTTGGTAGCGCTATTACTTTTGTTCTGTGCAACAGCTTAGGTATTTTATTCTCCTAAATGACTCAAGATAGAAAGATGGCTAGCCACTGTCTGTTAGTTTTTTCCAGGTTCTTTAGGAATTTGGGGGAGCTGTTATCAAGCCCACAGGCTTTACCTGGACACTAAGGCATAGAGAAGACTTCTACAAATAAATGGCACTGGCTAAACGCTGGATGATAAATACGTAACATTTGGTGAATTTATATAAAGATGATCAGGTAGCTGCCTAGGAGATTCCCCTATGGAGAGGGTGACTTCTCTGCCCTGAGACTATCCATGCTCCTAAGAACTGGATTAGATGCTTAACAGAAGGAAGACTAATTTCTTGAATGTCCTTTGGAAATCAATGCTACGACAGCTGTAAGGATTACTTGTCAATTAAAAGTACAATACTGGGTCTCATCAGAGAAAGCATGAAAGCGCCCATCCTCAAACCCTTGTCTAATTGGAGATAGTAACCATCGGGACGTCTCCTTGAACGCACAGGAAGTATAATGACCCCTCCTGCAGCAGCTATATTCTGAGTTCCATCTGGGTAGTGCTGAAAGGAGCCAAAAAAACAATTTCCAGATGGTGCTCTCTGTCCTCGTGCGGCAGGAACAAGGGTTGCAGAGGTAAGGAAGCATTTAATGTTGGGTTTGGTACATAACTTCCTTTTCTTGAACACAGAATCATAGAAATGGAGGGCTGGAAGGGACCTCGAGAAGTTATCAAGTCCAGCCTTGGTGTATTGTGGCAGGACCAAACTGATCACAAACTACTTGACCCTTTTGCTTGGACACTCTTACACACTCACATTAAGGCCCTCCTGGAGGAACTCAGTTGTTTAGCATGGTAGTTAAGACACACCAGCCAGTAGAATAAATTCTACTTTGTCAACTTCTATTTTAGGGTCCATGAGATGATAATCACTCCATCCAAGTATCCATTTTGAACGTGTCTGGCCCTGGATGTTTTTTGCAATAGCAGACCTCTGATGCGTCTGTCTCACAGAAGAAGGTCTGATGATAATCAGGCCTGAGAACCACAGCTGCTATAACCAGAAAGGTATAAATAGTATAACTGCAGCTTTTTCCTTCCTGTCTTTTGTATGGGCCTGGGGAGCAGTGAAAAAGCGGAGAAGGCATACAGCATCAACACGGCCAAACTTCGAGAGAGGTCATTCACCACCTCAAATCCTGGGGACTGAGAAAATGGAAACCACAGGGCACTCGGATTCAGAGGTCAATGTCCAACCCACCACATTGATTTATAATGAGTGAGGATATTTCCGGATATTTCCACTCTGCTTAATCCAGCTTCTGCCACGTAAGCTGTGGTGTTCATTTACCCCTCAGTAGGCAGAACACACAGATAGGAAACTTTGCTCTGCCCAATACAGAGGCTGAGTTTCTCTGGAGTAGGGCTGTTTGTGTTCTTTCTAGTTTGTTTATATTTATGAAAACCCCATCAATTTGCCACAACCAGAACAAGTTTTATCTATGGAAGGAACAGTGTACCGGGACTTCAATGAATTGTGTTCCAGCCAGTGGATGCTATGTTCTCTCTCTTTACGGTACCCATTCCCTGGATTGCACTGGAACCTGAATGGTTCCTCCATTATCCAAGCTGGCATTTGACAAAGATCATTCTGCCCCCAGCGCTGGCTCCGCAGCTCCCATTGGCTGGGAACGATGGTCAGTGGGAGCTGCGGGGGCAGCATCTGTGGGTGTGGGCACCACGCAGAGCCACCTGGCTGTGCCTCTGCCTAGGGGCCAAACATGCTGGCCGCTTCTGGGAGCAGCACGGAGCCAGGACAGGCAGGGAGGAGCCTGCCTTTCATGGACCCCGGCTTAGACATAGTCTGTGGACTCCATATTGAAAACCATCACTTGAGGAGCAAGCAGCTCACCCTCACCCATCCCTTCAAATAATCAGATTGTCTGCATTCATGAGAGCTCTCTGCATGGCTGCAGGGTGGCAATACCTGATTCTTGCAGGCACAAGGTGCAGGGATGGCTGTGATCCAGTGCTGGGGGCGGGGTCAGCACGCGGCGCTTCCCTGATCGCCCCTGCACCCAGGGGCCGGACGTGCCAGCTGCTTCCGGGGAGCTGCCCAGAGCCAGGGCAGGCAGGGAGCCTGCCTTAGCCCCACTGTGCCACCAACCGGACTTTTAACGGTCCAGTCAGCAGTGCTGACCGGAGCCGCCAGGGTCCCTTTTCGACCAGGCATTCTGTTCAAAAACTGGACGCCTGACAACCTATAGGGGCACCAGCCACCGCAAACACCTCGGAAGGGGAAGCAGATCTGAGGGGACAATGTCCCCAGAAGGTAAATGCAGCCCTGAAACATGGCTGGGAATGAGATGGGCACATTATAGAGCCAAACTGTTCGAGTTTTAAGTTTAGACTTTCCCTCAGAAAAGCTCAGCAGCAAGGAGGGCTGGGTGAGCTGCCAGAAACTGGCGAGGCAGAAGAAATGGAGGGAACTTCAAGGGGCAGAGGATTCCCCTGCTGCCAATGACTAAAAGATCTAGTTTTGCCCCCAGGCTGCAGGCAGACTGAAGTGCCCATTCTAACAAACCTGGGGACCTTAGCATAATGAAAAACAGTTGATGCCATCCATTAACCATACCTCCCGCTCCAATTACCAAGGACTCCACCCATTCCCCTTCAGGCTTCTCCACAGTTCTACGATGTTATTTCCCAATAGACCTAATAAGAAACTCAAGGCTCTCAGCACTTCTCTGAACTTCTGACAATACAGTTTTCATTCACAGATTGAATTAGAGCCTGAAAACTTTCAAATGTTATTACTGTGTAATACTTCAGAATGGCACAGAAGTTCAAACAAAATGAAAAACTAGGGGGAAAAAAATCTCAAATACCTGGTAGGATCTTCCTCACTAACATTAAAAGCAGAGCAAGGAGTTGCATTCCCCGTAGTGTGTTAAATATAACTGATATCCATTTCCCAGAGGAAAACTGACCATGAATTTGGACTTGAGTAGTTAAGTAAAAGGGGGCAAATTATTTAATGCTTTGTTTTAAAATGTACTTGTAGTTGTAAGGGACCATTTAAAAATCATGCATTGTAAATAATACTAACCACACTCAGATTATTAAAACTGAGGATTTTAACAATCCAACGGACTTAGTAATATTTGTGGGCTTTTTGCATTTTTTTTTTTAAAACTTGGAACATGAAAAACAACTAAGTCAATATTACTTATTTGTAGGATTTCCAGGTTCGCAAAGCTATGTGTTGGGGGGTTTATTAGTTGCAAGCAATGCAGTAAAATGCTCCGTTTTTAAACAGTAGTTTCCACCTTAATTTAAATAATTATGGAAATATTTCTGGTGGTTCTAATGTTTTAGCAAACATTGCTTTCTGAAAGAAAATCTAAACTCAGGGCCAAATCTGAGCTACTTTCCAACACTACACAACAGATTATAAGACCTTGGACTCCAATTCAGCAAAGCACTTAAGAATGTGGTTAGCTTTAAGCACGTGCTTAAATTTTCATTAATGTGAATGAGACATAAGGACATGTTTAAGTGCTTTGCTAAATAGGGAGGTATTGCTGTAGCAGGACCTTGAGCAGTTGTATTTCAGAACTTTACGTTCCCTTTTTAATAGTGACTTCTTATGGTTTCTTTTCTAACTGAAAATGAAAAATTAATATGGATGCAATGGTATTTTTCTTGGTAACTGGCATGTTTTTCCAATTCTATGCATGTTATTGCACTCCATTTTACATATAAGCATTATTTATTCAGCTGAACTATTTCCAGTTTATCCTGTATGACTCAAACATTAATTTGATTTTTGGACAACGGTGACTCCTTTCAGAAATCAGTAGGGATTTATGTACAATACACCAGATATTTTTACTGTAGAAGTATGCTTTGTAAGAGTTACATTGATCTCAGATTAAAAATCAAATTTGAATCTGTTTTTATACCAGACCATCACCATAATATCTGAGCCACTGCAAGAGGTTTAGAAAAATAAAATCTCTATTAAAGCCTCTTAGGAACACTGAAAATAGAAACTTAAAAGGCACTGTGTCAAATCCCGACCTCAGAGCTGCAAGACCAGCCCTAATTAACTTCAGTGGGAATTGTTTTGCGTGTGTATCTAAGGGCAGAATTTGGCCCAACAGCTGTAGGATATGAACCTATTACAATCACTTGATGCTATTTAAGCCTATCAAAATGAAGGCAACATATTAAAAGTGTTTTCCAGTCTATAATATTTCTAACTCATTTCAAGTTAAAAAGGGGCATTTAGAAATTGACCAGAATTCAAGTTCACTAAGAGTTGGAAGTGAGTCTGGTAAAAAATGGTTTTGCTTTCCTCTTACTTTGCAAAAGACCTACACAAACAGTGAAACTACCTGTACACAAAATGGTTTTGAATGCACAAGGTAAACACATTGAAGTAAAACAAATAAATGATTTTCTCACTCTAAGCTGGTTCCATTACAGTCATCTTTGTGTTGTTTTGTTACAAGAGGATATAACATTTTCAGACAGATGTATGTTTTTTAAATTGACAGTGTCGCTTTAAGATTGCAAATATAAATGGTATAGTCATCCACTGATACTTTGCATTGCTATAGCATTCTCCATTTAAGGCTATGTCTACACTGCAATAAAAAAACCCACGGCACTGAGTCTCGGAGCTTGTACACACTAGCGCTTACTTCGGTATAAGTCACTCAGAGGTCTGAAAAAGTCATCCAGCTGGGCGACGTAAGTTACACCCACCTAAGCACCGGTGTGGACAGTGCTATGTTGGCAGGAGACGCTCTCCCGTCAACATAGCTACCGCCGCTCGAGGAGGTAGAGAAATTATGCTGAAGGGAGAGTTCTCTCCCGTCGGCATAGAGCGTCTGCAGCTATAGCGGTACAGCTGCACCGTTGTAGCGATTCTAGTGTAGACTGACCTTTAGCGTCCAGGTCAACTGATTCAGGCTTGCAGGGCTGAAAATTGCAGCATAGACGTTCAAGCTCAGGTTACAGCCCGAGCTTTAAGACCCATCCCCCTTGATGGGTTTCAGAGCCCAGGTTCCAGCCCAAGCCCAAACGTCTACACTGCAATTTTTAGCCCCCACAGTCCCAGTCCGAGTCAGCTGACCCAGGCTAGCCACAGCCATGCTGCAGGTCTTTTACTGACGCATAGACAGACCCTCAGTGCGTAAGTACTTGACAAATTAATTCTCAACACTTGGCATAGTAAGGAAGAAGGGGGCAACCAAGGTAAGGAAAAGGGAAGTAATACACTCATCACGTGGCAGAGATCAGAATAAAACAAACAGAAATTCAGCACTGACAAGGCACTCGGGAAACATGGAGTCTAGTCTCTGCACTGCCACTGACCAGTGTAATCTTGGGCAAGTCACTTCCCCTCTCTTTCTCCTCCCATCCTCTCTTTGTCTTGTCTATGTAGATTGGTGCAAGCACATGCATGTGTTTGGTGCCTAGAACAGTGGGCCCTCCAAATCTCAGTTGGGGCTTCCAGGTGTGATTGTCATACAAATATTTGATAAAATCTCTTTCCCCCGTCCTGTGCTTTAATCTCAAGATTACCCCTTTCTCTTATTAAATCATCTGATATTCTTTCCTCTAATTATATAATCCAGGCTAAATTCAACCTCCTTATCCCAATATGTATGCATGATGGACTGACTAGTGGCAAGAGAAAATAATTCTATTAAGGTACAGACTGTACTCTGCAAGGAATAGGTTAAATTCACACTATCACCTGCATCAGAGGTCCCCAAAGTGTGGTCTTCGAACCACTGGTGGTCTGCGGAGAGCTGGCGAGACTCATGACACCGGTTCTTCCCCATGTCCAGCTACTGCTACATTAGCATTATGCAACAGCTGATAGACTGAACCACTTTCCTAACATTACTTTGCCACATAAGCAATTACTGTAGATGTCATGGAGGTGTTGCAGGATCCCAAAAGGGGCATGTCGTGATCCACATGATCACAAAGTGGAGGGCAGGAGTTCCATGAAACTACATCAGTATTAAAATGTGGTCCAAGCTATGTCAGGGCTTGGGAACCCTGGACCTAGATGCAGCAGCTCCCAAACGTTATTGGTTCATATACTACTGTTTTTAAAACACTGTTGTGAAGTGAATGGATGGAACATCAACCTCACGGACAACTGTCTGGGACCCTTAACCTAGAGCATTCCCTAACATTTCTGAAGGCTTATATGCCTGCAGCAAGGAACACAAACTCGATAGTTTTTCCACAGCTATGTCACTCTGCAGAGAACTCCTTACATTCCCTAATGATAAGACACATGGATGACGTTTTGAGTATAATATAATCTCTCATTGAAAGGTGACAGGGCCAGAAAGAGTTAATTAACTCACAGACTGACCTGACCCATGGCTGAACTGTAGAGACTGGTTAGGAAGATAGGTAAATGAATAGAGCTTTGAAATGTAAGTCTGTATTGTTAGAGGTAAAAGGGTAGATGTTTGCTCAGGGCTTGTGATGTAAGCAAACAAGTTTTGTCTATTGCTACAGCTTTAATTCAAAGATCAAAGAAGGAATATTAACATTTATGATGATACTTGAGTGAAATAGTAGTATTGTCTATATGTCTCTTTGAAGGTTGTGGTAACCTGTATCTGAACTGTTTAATGGATAAATTATCCTGTGCTAATTGCCATGATGTTTAGAAGAAAGAAAGTTGAGCCTATTGTTTTCTCAGGCCAAAAGGCTGCTGGAAATGTATAAAAACCTTGGGAACGATCCTTCTGCATCTCAGATCTGCTTTGGGTTTCAAGAGGGGGAACCTTAAGCCACAAGGATTGAGATCCCCAGTCTTTGACTGGAGCCACCCTGAATATGGACATTAGAAATAGTCCATAGGTTATAGTCCAAAAGGACTTTGGCAACTACAAGCTCACCTCTGCTATGCATCTGAACCTCAAGAATTGAATTCAAGTCTGTATGTATGTTGATCTTTTAACCAATACACTCTCTCTTTTCTTTTTTAATACATTTTAGCTTAGTTAATAAGAATGGACTATAAGCGTGTATTTTGCGTAAGATCTAAGTTATTATTGGGCCTGAGTATGTGGCTGATCCTTTGGGACTGGAAGAACCTTTTCTTTTATATGATGAGATAAGATTTTCAGTAATCATCATCATATCTGACAGGTGTGTCTGAACGGAAGCCTGAGGCTGGGCACTTTAAGGGAACTGCGTTGTTTGGACTTCTGAGTAACCAGTGAGTACTATAGAAGCTGTTTTGGGCTGGCTTGGTAAATCTAAGTATTGGAATATCCACCAGCGTTTGGGGTTTGTCTGCCCCGTTTTGTTTGCAGTTCACCCTAATTGAGTGACCTTAGCTGGCTCCCACAGGCAGCACCGTCACAACATGTCTAAAGCAACTCCTGAAGTTAATTTGTTAATTATGCTCTTGGTTAGGATTAGCTAGGTTCACCAGCAGAAACCCTAAGGAAATTATCCAAAATTACCATTTTTGACCGGGGTGGGGGGGTAAGAGAGGGGAAATAAGGGGTTGAGTTGGAGACTTCTATCCTGCCATGTGGAGTCTACGTCTGGTTTTACGCTGTTGGTTTTGGCTCTTCAAAAGGGAAGGAAATTAAATGAACAAGTTCTTTTTTATCCTTTCTGAATACGAGAACGTTTAGATGCAGAGCAAGGGGGCAGGAGTTGCCTTTTCTTTGACCACACAATTTTTTGTCAAAGCTCCTTTTAAATTGAGAAGTCGCTCAAACATAATCCCCTGCAGCTGTTATCACCCACACACCAGGTCTCCAATCAACGTTCATGCCACAAATCTCCCTTAGCAAGATTAGTGGGTCATAGGATATTACAGGTTAGCAACTAAGGAGAAGATAGGCTGTTCTTTTTATGGTAGCCAGACAGCACCTGAAGCCCCAATCCTGCAAGTGGACCTGCAAAGGCAGCCCCCCTTCTGTGGTGCTTTACCCATGTGAATCCGTTTGCAGGATCTCAGCCCAAGTGTCCAGTCCCAAGTACTCCTGCACAATTTACAATTCCTAACTCTGGAGAGGGCATTATCAATTGAGTGTCAACAGCACGTCCAATGCTCTGCAATCACAGATTGAGATGCAGTCCCTGCTCCAAGGAGCTGACAGCTTACTTCAGACAAAAACCAGTTCAGACTCCTACAGGTCTGCAGTAAGGATACACAGGTTTAAGACGTAATGGGGATCAAAGAGAAGGCAGAGGAGGAAGGTGACACGTATCGGGGGGAGGGATAGCTCAGTGGTTTGAGTGTTGGCCTGCTAAACACAGGGTTGTGAGTTCAATCCTTGAGGGGGCCATTTGGGGATTTAGTTGGGGATTGATCCTGCTTTGAGCAGGGGGTTGGACTAGATGATCTCCTGAGGTCCCTTCCAACCCTAATAATCTATGATTCTATAGGAAAATGTGAGCTGTAATAGCACGCTCAGAACCCTGAGTAAAGATTTAAGCTATTGCAGATGGAGGAGAGCTCGTGGTAGTTTAACACAGAAGATATGGTAACTTACCTCTCTTGGGGCGTCTTCCAGGAAAATAAAATGGAAGTGTGAATGTATTTGGATTATAAAAATATACACACAAACCAGTAGGTACGCAGAAGATACACACACTATAGTTTGGCACCAGCTTCTTATCAATAAGATATATTCCTGTTCTCTTGTATTTTACACCATTTATTTCTTCTTTCTGGCCTCACTTCTCCAATCTTTCCTTAACCTTCCCTGTGTAAATATATACTCCCCACTCAACCATCTCCCCTTGTTTCCCATTGGTAACTTATATTAGGAAAAACAGAAACAGAGGTTTAAAGGCCATATAGAAACAGGGAGAGGTTTAAAGATATGAAATAGAAAAGTAGTGTGTTTATTAAAAATAGAGACAGACCTTGGCTCCTAAAAAAGAAAAGGATTTGGGACAATCAGGTTGTGCCCACTATTAGACATGTAAGGGCAAACGCTTATTACTGTTACCCCCATGCTCCCTCCCTGCTCCCTCCTCCATTGTTTGTTACACTCACTTGTTGAGTCTTCTCTTAAACTAGATCATAAACCCCTTGGCTGCATTTGTACAGCCTCCAGCATGATGAGGCCCTGACCTGAGCCTGTGGGTGCTACTGTACTCAATATTTCCAAGATGCCCCTTTTTCACATCAGCACCTACCTTCTTGCCCCCTGCAGCACAACCTACAACAATCCAGACTACACTTTCCCAAGGTCTAGAAATAGTTTCTGGGTCACAACCTGACAAACACAAAACAACATTACAGGCACAGACCACAGCCACACAACCCAGCTCGCACATCACCCAACCAAACTGGGGCGGGGGGGGGGGGGAGGGAAAGAGTACTCTTGTTTCATAAATACCAGGGAAGTCTCCTCAATCATTTCAGCTATTTTAACGCCAACTTCTACCTCAAAATTGGGACATGAATCGCTTTCCACGAAACGATGGTTTGCATCAGCCCGATTCTGCCCCCACTTAAAGAGTTAAAGCTAGCAGCATTCAAAGGCTAAATGTACTCAATATTTCTGCAGGCAGAGATTAGAAGCAGCATTTTCAGTAGCCACTGCTGTGGTGAGCAAATATCACTGTTCTAACATATGCATTTCAAGAGATAAAGTTGGAAATAAGTGGTGAAGCATATCAATAAAGCGAAGACTGGCTCTCTTATTTCTCCCACGAAGGATGTAGGAAGAGCAGGCTGTGAAAGACAGAAATTAAAGAGCCCGATGAATAGCAGAAATGACAAGATTAATAAAATTAATCAGCTGGAAAAGGCAGGAGTAAACTGGGGGTACAGAGATAGGGCAGCTCACTGTATATTAGATAAGTCAAAGTAGCGCCTCCTTACCCCCTCACAATACAAAAACAAGGGGTGTATTCAATAACACTGAAAGGCTTCAAATTTATAGCTGATAAAATATTTTTTAAACTAGGGTTGCCAATTTTGGTTGGACGTATTCCTGGAGGTTTCATCACATGAGATAATCTTTAATTAAAAGATTAATCTTTAATTCCTGGAGACCCTAGGACAATCCTAGAGGGTTGGCAACTCTATTTTAAACACATCACGTGACAGAATCTGTAGAACTTGTTACCACTAAATGTCATGGGGACTAAGAACAAAAAAGGATTTGGCATGTGCCTGGCCGACTATAACATCCAGTTACATTTCAGGGGATTTTAATAAAGTCTAAAGAATGTAAACTTTCAAACTTCAAGGTTTAAGCCAACCTCAGGGCAGTTAGTAAAATTATTCCATAATTGTCCATTATAGGGATTTCTGCACCTTCCTCTGAAGCATTTGGTATTGGCGACCATCTGAGTAACTACACTGGTATGATCTGCTATGGCAATTCCGACAAGCACCACAAACAATTCCCTGGTTTTTCTTGGTTGATGGACAATTTTATGCTGTTACTTGAATAAAAGTTGTGCATGTTTTCACAGTGACAAGCAATGGTTAAGATTCAGTTGTGATCAGATAACATGTCAAGGCACAGAAGTACAGGCAAGAGAAAATATTTCTGAATTCAAAAAAACACTCTTTGGTGTATAAAAATAAAAATAAAATAAATCTGCACAGCTCCTCAAAATCTTCTAAGAAACCTTCACACCGCTCATTCCTCCAAGACTTAGAGAACTTTTTCACCTTTGTTTGCTGCTGCCTCTGTTTACCTTTTGGAGAGTTTCATAGTTTCCATATATTAATCTGGTCCTAATGTGTTTGTAATTATGGATTCTAATACACAACACTGTCTGATACCACATTTTCTTTAAACGACGACAGTAAGCTCACGAAGCATTAACAACAAAACTATTATTCTTTAGCACTGGAAGGACTCCAAGACTCTGCTCAATTGGGTGGAAACTACTCAAGTCATTCTGTTTGTATGACCAATAGTTTGAGAGATCGTTCTCCCAAAAGAATCGGATTGATTCCTTCTGGAATATCTGAAAATAGCCTTGTAAACAAGTTCGTTAAATTAGATCTTATGAGCAACAAATAAATTGTTGGCATCTGACATTATTGCAGTCTTACAGAATTTATAACAAATCCAGGGCCACCTAGAACTTCTCACTGACCGCAATGCTGCTCCCCATGACTCAATTTCACATGGCAGCAGGGACAGAAATATGTTCCTTCTGCTCCAAAAGTATAAGCCTCGTACCACTTGAACGAGAGAAGAATCCCCGTTAGCTATGAACGATATAGGGACTCTAGGCACACTGTTGAGCAGCACTGACTATCCAGTAGAGGGCACTGCCATGCACACAAAAACCAGTTTGCTACAATCTAAAAATGTTCAGCATCCTTTTTATATAGCATTTTCCTGTTCATATATGTCTGTTTTATAAGAAAATGCCAAAAAAAAATTTAACTACAAGAAAATAATTCTAGAAAAGAGACATGAGACCTAAAGACCAACAATGGTATTTCATGCAGGAGTTAAGCTAAATGGAACTATTTGCTACTGAGGTTGGAGTCACTTCATTACTAATCAGCATTAAAAATCTGTCTCAGTTATTGAAATGCCACTCCACCAATGTTGAATAATGTGGAATATAGATAGAAGCACAGTAAGAAGTAGCGGGTTCCATTTCTGAATACATATTGATTAATGAAATGGGGGGGGAGGGGAAGGAATAGGCAAAAATGGGTTTTCCAATCTCAGGCTCACACATCACACTCCATTGACTACACAAGAGTAATATCAAGGAAGACCCTGTTATCTAGCAATTACAGCTGGCACACCAGGTGCCAGCTCATGCCAAGGCCTCTAGGCCTAAACTGAACACTGATCAATACATCGCTGGAAATCAGCCTGGCTCATCTGTGTGTTAGCATGGTTAAAATAGAGGTTAAGTTTATAAGAATGTGTTTAGTGTTTAGATTTTATAAATTGCTCGTAGGATGCTGCATGTAATAATTTCACTTATAGCATCTTCTTATATAAGGTTAATATTGAGTATTTGCATTGTAAACCTCTCTAATTGTGTAAGTCATCAAGCAGGAAAGGAGCATTAATTAATGCAAAATAAAGGTGTAAAGTCCTGCCCATCAAGAAGGCCCAATGAAAGCAAATGAGCCATTGTGAAACATTCATAGAATCATAGAAGATTAGGGTTGGAAGAGACCTCAGGAGGTCATCTAGTCCAACCCCCTGCTCAAAGCAGGACCAACCCCAACTAAATCACCTCCTCCCCATACTGTGCTGCCCAGTGCAGCAGTTTGGGAGCTGACCTTGGGGGGAGGGGATAGCTCAGTGGTTTGAGCATTGGCCTGCTAAACCCAGGGTTGTGAGTTCAATCCTTGAGGGGGCCACTTAGGGATCTGGGGCAAAATCAGTACTTGGTCCTGCTAGTGAAGGCAGGGGGCTGGACTCGATGACCTTTCGAGGTCCCCTCCAGTTCTAGGAGATAGGATATCTCCATTAATTTTATTATTTATTAAAATCATCCCAGCCAGGGCTTTGTCAAGCCAGGCCTTAAAAACCTCTATGGATGGAAATTCCACCACCTCCCTAGGTAACCCATTCCAGTGCTTCACCACCCTCCTAGTGAAATAGTTTTTCCTAATAACCAACCTAAACCTCCCCCACTGCAACTTGAGACCATTACTCCTTGTTCTGTCATCTGCCACCACTGAGAACAGTCTAGATCCATCCTCTTTGGAACCCCCCTTCACGTAGTTGAAGGCTGCTATCAGATCCCCCCTCACTCTTTTCTTCTGCTGACTAAACAACCCAAGTTCCCTCAGCCTCTCCTCATAAGTCATGTGCCCCAGCCCCCTAATCATTTTCGTTGCCTTCCATTGGACTCTCTCCAATTTGTCCACATCCTTTCTGTAGTGGGAGGCCCAAAATTGGACGCAATACTCCAGATGTGGCCTCACCAGTGCCGAATAGAGGGGAATAATCACTTCCCTTGATCTGCTGGCAATGCTCCTAATAATGCAGCCCAATACGCCGTTAGCCTTCTTGGCAACAAGGGCACACTGCTGACTCACATCCAGCTTCTCATCCACTGTAATCCCCAGGTCCTTTTCTGCAGAACTGCCGCTTAGCCAGTCAGTCCCCAGGTTGTAGCAGTGCATGGGATTCTTCCGTCCTAAGTGCAGGATTCTGCACTTGTCCTTGTTGAACCTCATCAGATTTCTTTTGGCCCAATCCTCCAATTTGTCTAGGTCACTCTGGACCCTATCCCTATCCACCAGCGTATCTACCTCTCCCCCCAGCTTAGTGTCATCCGCAAACTTGCTGAAGGTGCAAATCTATCCCATTGTCCAGATCATTAATAAAGATCTTGAACAAAACTGGCCCCAGGACCAACCCTGGGGGCACACCGCTTGATACCGGCTGCCAACTAGACATCGAGATGTTGATCACTACCCGTTGAGCCTGACGATCTAGCCAGCTTTCGATCCACCTTATAGTCCATTCATCCAATCCATACTTTAACTTGCTGGCAAGAATATTGTGGGAGACCGTATCAAAAGCTTTGCTAACGTCAAGGTATATCACGTCCACCGGTTTCCCCATATCCACAGAGCCAGTTATCTCATCATAGAAGGCAATCAGGTTGGTAAGGCATGACTTACCCTCGGTGAATTCATGTTGACTGTTCCTGATCACCTGCCTCTCCTCCAAGTGCTTCAAAATTGATTCCTTGAGGACCTGCTCCATGATTTTTCCAGGGACTGAGGTGAGGCTGACCGGTCTGTAGTTCCCCGGGTTCTCCTTCTTCCCTTTTTTAAAGATGGGCACTATATTTGCCTTTTTCCAATCATCTGGAACCTCCCCGATCGCCATGAGTTTTCAAAAATAATGGCCAATGGCTCTGCAATCATATCAGCCAATTCCCTCAGCACCCTCAGATGCATTGCATCCGGCCCCATGGACTTGTGCACGTCCAGCTTTTCTAAATAGTCCTTAACCTGTTCTTTCACCACTGAGGGCTGCTCACCTCCTCCCCATACTGTGCTGCCCAGTGCAGCAGTTTGGGAGCTGACCTTGTCTGTGAAGACCAAGGCAAAAAAAGCATTGAGTACTTCAGCTTTTTCTACATCTTCTGTCACTAGGTTGCCTCCCCCATTCAGTAAAGGTCCCACATTTTCCCTGACCACCTTCTTGTTGCTAACATACCTGTAGAACCCTTCTTGTTACCTTTCACATCCCTTGCTAAGTGCAACTCCAGTTGTGCTTTGGACATTAAAGAACAAAGACTTTGTTAATTGCTCCTCCCCACATCGATGAAGCTTGTGGACTCATCCCATCAGTTTGAACTCTGGGGGAAAGGAACAAAAATCTCTGACATGAATAAACTGGATCTCCATGCTGCTTGGCCTTTGAGAGGGCAAGCTTTCTAAGCATAAGCAAGGGATCCCCCGCTGCTTGGATTGGGTTAGCCTTAAAGGACATAAACAGCAAATTACAGCAGCTTTTATTGCCTTTTGAAACCTAAGAATGTAACTCATTTGTATGGGGGTTTACCTGCTTTAACGTTGTAAATAACTCATTTCTTCTTCTTAGTTAATAAATCTTTCGTTAATTTATTGTAGGATTGGCTGCAAGTGATGTCTTTGGCATAGGATTTAAGGTGCAACTGACCTGGGGTAAGTGACTGAGTCCATTGGGACTGGCAGTAACCTGAATCTTGTTATGATTTTTGGTGTAAGGGACCATCTATCACAAAGGCAGGCTTGCCTGGGTGGCAAGATAGTCCCCTTGGGTATTCTGGTCTATCTGTGATTCCATGTTAAGACTGTTATAATGCCTGAGCTCACACTTGACACTTGGTTGGTGAAATCTAAGTACAGTACAGAACTCACAACCAGTTTGGGGTTTGTGCCCTGCTTCTTAACAGTCTGCTCTGAAGTTGGTACTCACGCTCCAGAGCCCCTCCAGGCAGCTTGAAACTAGGGTAGAGGAAGTTTGAACTCCTGTGATCCCTCTACTACTAAATCATTGTGAAACTTTCTCCCTAGGACTGTGTTAACAGTCCACTTCACCTTGAACAGTCCCTCGAAATGTGTGTTAACTACTTATGCTAAACAATCTGTTTCACCTTGTATTTAGCTGTGACACTAAGGCCTGGTCCACACTACCCCCCCACTTCGGACTAAGGTACGCAAATTCAGCTACGTTAATAACGTAGCTGAATTCGAAGTACCTTAGTCCGAACTTACCGCGGGTCCAGACGCGGCAGGAAGGCTCCCCCGTCGATGCCGCGTACTCCTCTCGCCGAGCTGGAGTACCGGCGTCGACGGCGAGCACTTCCGGGATCGATTTATTGTGTCTAAACCAGACGCGATAAATCGATCCCAGAACATCGATTGCCTGCCGTCGGACCCTCCGGTAAGTGTAGACGTACCCTTAGTATGTTTCCCTGACCTGAAGAGCTCTGTGTAAGCTCGAAAGCTTCTCTCTCTCACCACCAGAAGTTGGTCCAATAAAAGATATTACCTCCCCGACCTGGTCTCTCTAATATCTTGGCACCGACACAGCTACAATACCACTGCATATAACAAAAACAAATTTACTTGCTTCTTTATAAAATGGCTACGAAGAGCATTTGCCTACTGTACCTAAAAGCTGATGAATCTTGCCATTTTTTTTAACAACATCTTTGGAGATCTGCACATGAGAAGTGCTATGGAAGGGTGAACTATTTATGCTGCTGTCGGAAAAAGGAAAAAGTTGAAATGTTTCACTTTTGTGCCCATGTATAAAAATCAAAATGTCAAGAGTGGCCATTCTGGATGCTGACCTCTCCTCCAATCCAACACATTTGGGTAACTCCTCTCTTCTTGCACATACCTGAAGTAGTTCAGACTTGTCAGTGGGGCCATGAGATCTGGCCACCCCCCATCCATCTGGGGCAAGATTCTCTGCCTTGGGCAATGCAAAGCGTGCACACCCCCGCCTGGTACATTGCAATCCTGGGGCTTTTACTGCCAGACTCTTTTACATGGTACGTGCTAGATGTGAGATTAGTGCCGCAGACTCTTTCCTGACTAGTCAGTTTTGCGAAGGTGTATTTTCATGTGTTTCTTTCCATCCTACACACCTGGGCCTGAGACCACCCCTCCCTCCATTGCTAGATGGTTCGAGCGCTGCACCGCTGACACACACACAGTCACAAATAAACAGGTTTCAGAGCCCACTCAGTCCATTCCATGGTGATTTACTGGGAGGAAAGGGCATTCTGGCACCACCAAGCAGGTTGGTCCAGCTGCCACCTGTTACCCATCAACACTTATAAAAGCACTATGGGCTCAACCTTCATTCCTTTGAGGAAGCACCCCTTGGCAGGAAGGTGTTCCACAGGTGAACCCAAAATACATTAATGCGGCTAGTTTCAGGGAAGGGAGAACATTCCTCTTATGAGCCATCTCTCCCTCCCTCCAGACTAAATTTTCACTACTGCTTGCTGTCAGAAACCTCTCTTGGGGAAAAAGGTCAGCAGCCAGAATGGAAAATTGGTTACCTGATTATTTCCTTCCAGACACTGGACTGCCTTCCTAATCCATCCTGCCTGAGGAAGGTCTTTGGGTATCTTTTTGTACTGAGTGTCTGTATGTAATACGGCTGAATAAGCCACAAAAACATCTCAAAGCTGCGGATCGAGGCAAGTTATGTGCTGTAAGACAATTAACTAATGACAACGCACACTTCAGAAAACAAAGGAGAGATGCAACAACTGCATTCTCTGGCTGGGAAGCGACTGAACTTTTAGTGCCAAGAAATAGATTTGATGCGGATAAGCAGGAATGGAAGGGGTAACCACCCCATGGCAAACAGATCACTGCTGCTATCACCCAACCGTCCCTTAAGGCCCAGGTCAAGCCCTACCAGACAGACTTCAGTGTATTCCCTGCAGACCCTACACTTCCCGTCAGCACATCAGCGTCAATGATTCTTCTGTTTATCCAGCTAGTTTGAGGTTCTTGCTCACTTCCCAATACCTTACCCGTGAGAAAGGGAGTGAGAGAAACCCGTCCACAACTGCATTTCATTTGAGTCCCCCACAAGCCTCCGTGAGGTTCTTTATCTTGTTATTCTAATGCAAACAGACTTCTGTGATTTTTTTTTTTCACATCCAAAATTTCACCATTGCAGTAACCGCAATGCTGGCAGGCTCTCCCCAGCCTGGAAAGGGAACAAACTTTCAAATCGTTTAGAAATAACCATTTCAAGAACACAGCTTTTCTTCTTTCCGCCCACAAAAGGCAGAAATTTCGCTCGGAACCGCAAGCTGTCAGCTTCCCAGCAAACCCAAAATCCCACTTAACTCTCTATTGTAAACAGTGTAGTACTGAGCTACCACATCAATCAATAAAATTCTTGAAGGAATTATTTTTGTGTTTGATTCACATTTGTTCTGCATATGCCACTGAACCCAAGGTATTCGTAACATTCAACTCCTAAAAGCCTCAGCCTGTCCAAAGAACCACGCAAAAGGGAGAAGGAATAGCCTTTCCCAACGCCGTCACTTTAGCTTGCTCCAAAAACCGACCAGCACGCAGTCAGAGATGAGGTTGATTTTACCCCCCCCCCCCCCCCACACACACACACACATTTTTTCAAGCTGGTTGAAACCTGTCTTTGGATTGAGATGTAGGGAATTCAAACGCTCAGTCAAACTCTACACCACCACCATGCACCCTGGGTGGGCACGATCATGTGATTCCTCTCAATCCTCCGACCCGGAGGCCCTCGGTTTAAACTCTGGCATCACCACCACTTCACATTTGCTTCCTGATATCTGGTGGTAAGTTTACAGTTCCTGACCTTTCCAGAGAGAGGCAGAGGTTGCTCTGGGAAAGGAAAGCAACAAGAAAAAAAATGACTCATGAAGCTCTTACTGTCTAAAGGCCAAATGAACCATTTCTGGTAGTTGCTGACCATCACCCAGCATGTGAGAGTTGGGCTACTGTATTCTATTGAACAGCTACCTAGTTTCTCTCCATTGCACTTCATCAATGAGTGAAGTGATTCCCAAGCAGCTTTCAAAGAGCTCTGCACGCCTGCAGAATTTAAGGTGATCACAAAAGATATTCTTGGGAGAGGGCTGTACTCTAGTTACTTGAGCAAAGACCTAGGAATCAAGAACTACTTGCTTCAGGGCACATTAGGAACATCTCTCTGCAGACTCAAGCAGGCGGCTCCACACGAGGAAGGTCTCTTCTGCAATCTCAGACAGGTAGCACTACCCGAGTCATGCTGGGAAGTCATGCTCTCTCTCTTGCCATAAGGACTAGTTTAGGTTCTGCAGAAACCAATGGAAGTGGTCCTGCTACTTACACACCAGGGAAAGCTTCTCAAGTAGAACTGGTGCCTGGAAAAGTCATTCTTAGGAGAATTAACATTGTTTAAGTACTTCAAAATGAAAAATCCCCAAAGCAAAATGCTTAATATCAACCACCACTGCAAGCAGCTCAGAGTTCAGCAGCAGGAGAGAATTTAGGTTGACCATTTCAACTTTCCACAGTGGGCGTCTGTCTCATTGAAGCCATAAAGAATTCCTCAGGAAGATTTCGGAAACAGAAGGATTATTTAGCCACCCACACACTGACAAAATTAACCAGTCATGGAAATTCAAGATAATAAATGCCATCATTTTGCTTTTAACTTCATGACTTTTTTGTTTCAAAAGTGAATGTTTCTAATTTATTGAGAGAGAAAATCTTTCATTAGTTTGTTTTTCCATGGGTCAGAATTCCCCAAAATATAAGAAATTAACACTCTAATCTAAACACACCGCTAGCGTCTGGTCACTGATCAGCCCTGCGCTAGTGTTCCTGGAACAGAGTTATACAGACACCAAAATTGGACTCTCCACACCATTTAGTAACCTCAAGCTGAAGTTTTAAAAGGCTCTTTTTACCCATGCAAGTATTTTATAAAATAATTCTATACATTTTTATAGCCTCCACAGAGCTCGAGTCATTATTTAATATTAGGTGCTTCAAAGCAACCAATACCACTAAGCTCCAGCATTCAGTGCCCTAAACCAAAAACACCAACAAAGACTTTAGCATGCATTGCCAGGACCTCAGTGAAGCATTGCAGGAGAGTGTGAAAAGCCACTGAATCATAATTATTAGGGCCAATTTCACAAAGCTGAAAATAATTATGAGCCAAATCAGATGAGAGGAAGAATTTAACCAGAAAAATGTGAATGATAATTGGAAATCATTTAAGAGCACCCTACTAGGTGCCCAAAAAGATAACCCCACAATCAAGGAAGAAGGCAGAACTGTTTAAAAAAAAAAAATAGGACCTGGTTTGGAGGGGAAACAAAGCCAGCTATAAAAATAATATATAACAAATGGAAGAAAGGGGAAGTCAATAGTAATTAATATCAATCAGAAGTTAGGAATTACGGAAAATGGATCAGGGAAGCCAAGAGACACAAGGAGAAATCTATGTCCAGTAGAGTTAAGGACAATAAGGAGGAGTTTTTAAAAGTAGGAACAGAAAGAATCCTAACACAGCTATTCGTCCATTACTAGATGGAAATGGTGGAATTCTCAGTAATAGTGCAGAAAAGGCAGAAGTGTGCAATAAATATTTCTGTTCTGTATTGGGGGGAAGCAAATATAGTCTCATCGTATGGTATTGATAACATTCTTCCCATTGCACTCATCTCTCTGGAGGATGTTAAACAGAAACTAATAAAGTTAGACATTTTTAAATCAGCAGGTCCAGCTAACTTGCATTCAGAAGTTTTAAATGAGCTGGCTGAGGAGCTTGACCATTAGTTTTGATTAAAAATGTAGAACAATATAAAATTAACATGCCATGCATTTACTGGATTGAAAACTGGCTAAATAAGTCTCAAAATGTAATTGTAAGTGGGGAATCATCAAGCGAGCGGGCTTCTAGTGCAGGGGTCAGCAACCTTTCAGAAGTAGTGTGCTGAGTCTTCATTTATTCACTCTGATTTAAGGTTTTGCGTGCCAGTAATACATTTTAACATTTTTAGAAGGTCTTTTTCTATAATCTATAATATATAACTAAACTATTGTTGTATGTAAAATAAATAAGGTTTTTAAAATGTTTAAGAAGCTTCATTTAAAATTAAATTGAAAAGCAGAGCCCCCTGGATCGGTGGCCGGGACCCGGGCAGTGTGAGGGCCACTGAAAATCAGCTCGCGTGCCGCCTTCGGGACGTGTGCCATAGGTTGCCTACCCCTGTTCTAGTGGGATCCCAGAGGGAATGGTTCTTGACCCTAAGCTATTTAACATTTTTATAAAAGCCCTAGGAAAAAAACTACCATCACTGATAAAGTTTGCAGATGCCACAAAAATTGTGGGAGTGGTAAATAACGAAGAGGACAGGTCTCTGACTTAGCAATGTGGATCGCTTGGTAAACTGGGTGCAAGCTAACAATATATGTTTTAATTCAGCTAAATGTAAATGTATAAAGCAGGCAACAAAGAATGCAGGACATACTTGCAGGATGGGGAACTTTGCCCTCGGAAGTAGTGAATCTGAAAAAGACTTGGGGGTCATCTGAACATGAGCTCCCAATATGATACTAGGGCCAAAAATAGCTAATGAGATCTTGGGATGCATAAACAGGGCAAACTCGAATAGGAGTAGAGAGGTTAGTTTACCTCTGTATTTCTCACTGGTGCAAATGCTGCTGGACTACAATGTCCAGTTCTGGTGCCCACAATTCAAGAAACGTGTTGATAAATTGGAGAGAGTTCAAAGAAGAGCCATGAGAATGATTAAAGGATAAAAAAACATGCCTTATGGTGATAAGCTCAACAGACTGAGCTCCTTGAGTCTAACTTAGGGTACGTCTTCACTACCCGCCATATCGGCGATTGATTTATCGGGGATCAATATATCGCGTCTCGTTAAGACGCGATATATCGATCCCCGAACGCACTCCCCGTCGACTCCAGAACTCCACCGGAGCAAGCGGCGGTAGCGGAGTCAACGGGGGAGCCGCGGCCGTCGATCCCGCGCTGTGTGGACCCCAGGTAAGTCAATCTAAGATACTTCGACTTCAGCTACGTTATTCACATAGCTGAAGTTGCGTATCTTAGATCGACCCCCCCCTCCAGTGTAGACCAGCCCAAAGAGGTTAAGGGGTGACGTTATTAGAGTCTGTAAGTACCTACATGGGAAATAAATATTTAATAACAGTGTCTTCAATCTGGCAGAAGAAGATACAACATGATCCAATGGCTGGAAGATGAAGCTGAACAAATTCAGACTGGAAATAAGATGTAAATTCTTAACAGTTAAATTAATTAACCATTGGAACAATTTACCAAGGTTCATGGTGGATTCTCCATCACTGACAATTTTTAAATCAAGATTGGATGTTTTTCTAAAAGAACTACTCTAGGAATTATTTTGGGGAAGTTCTCTGACCTGTGTTATACAGGAGGTCAGAACAGATTAACACCGTGGTCTTTTCTGGCCTTGGAATCTATGAGTAACTACATATGCAAAATACAATAACTGGATTTTCAGTTTTGCACCAACAATTAAGATCATCATGTTTCTCACTAGTTATATTTCAGGTTGACAAACCCAAAATTCTCATTTGTGTCTCTTCTACGTCGAAGTCTAGGTGACTCTTTCAGTTTGATCGTCACCTGGTGCAGAGGGGTCATGCAATGCCCAACAGACCACATAAGCCAGCGGTCGCATTGTGATGGGGAAGCTCTGGAAAAAGTGGTTGAGCAGGATGAGGTCCATGTGCCATCTCCAAATGCTCTTGCAGAAGCAGGATGGGATGTATCAGAATAAGGGCTAAAGGGTTTGTAACTACATCGATCCAATGGCCCAAAACCCTTGGCAGGAAACGTAGGGAACCAACAGTCACTATTCCAACCCATGTCTTTCCATACACAAAGGTCAACCATGTCCTTGTGACCACAATGAGTTATTTTATGTTAAAAGAGGAGTGGGGGTGAGAGAAACAGGAAAGAACAGAATTAGAGCCTCAGTGAAAGTGCACAGAGTTGTGTTTGCATGCCCAGCAATCTCCTCTGAGGCAGTTGCCTCTGAAAATGAAATTACTGCTGTACAGAACAAACCTGCACTGGCAGAGGCAGATGGATGTGACCATGATGGCAAAGACCAATTTTTTTAAATGAATGAGCCTCATACTGTATGGAAGTGAAATAGTGATTAGGTGAACTTACTTCATGTAAGATGGTAAGGGCCTACGTGTATTGAATGGATCATATGTTAGCTAGTAATATACAAGCTCATGTGTAAGCAATATATAAGCAATATAATTGTTGGTCTTATTGAAAGTAGTCAATAAGAACTCTGAATAACCCTTTTGGGAAGGAGTGCAAACAAAGCCTTCACAGCTTCCTAAATATCCTGTTATTCACTTTTTGGAATGTCCCTAAATGGGGCATAGAACAAAGAAGAAGTTATTGTGACCTACTAAAAACGATCAGGGTAAACAAGGGAAGTCCCTGTCAAATAATAAGATTAACAGCTTTGTTACTGTTAATAAGCAGATCAACATGTTATTTTATCTAGAGTGTAATGCAGAATTTCATACTTGGTCATAAATAATTATTATTACATAAATCAGAGGGGGTGTTGATAGAAGTAGGATGTCATCTTGGGTATAAGAGTATACGGAGACTTAAATCTTTGCCTTTGTTTGTATACAGCCTTTGTTCATGTACATGCACCCAATTCATTGCCCTGTTACGCCCTAACTGATCACTGGGGTGTGGTATTCTATACCGAAATAAACCTGTTCCTTAGATCTGAACAAGGAGTTAGCAGTGGTTTTTGTCTGCTACAGTAAGCAGCGGTTGTCTGCTTTGCGAGGTTCGTAAGGTAACCTGTGGTCCTGAAATGTCCTTATACATACCGCCCCTCTATTGGGACCTTCTCCAACTTGCCAACGTTTCAATCCTTCACATACTTCACAGGATGCATGCTTCAACTGTATTTTCTGGGTCTAATTTAAGATTCTTGGGACAGGACTGTGTTTTCCTCTAAGTACTATACTGAGCAGATCAGTAGTGCTCTAATAATTTTTAGGGTTGTTGTTTTTTTGGGGGGTTTTTGGGTTAAGATTTCTGGTTCAATTTTAAACAGCATGTGGCACTTTTCTGGGTGGAAAGTTTGTAGCAAAGACAAATTCTGGCTTCTCAGAAATCAAAAATTCCTCTTCTATTCTAATCCTTATTTCCTCCATATCTCTCCCAATACAGTAACCTGAAGGAGATTATTATAATTAACAAAATAGTCTCAAGAAAAAGAAAGATCACAATTATCTCTGAATCTTTTTTTAACCTATTGCTAGAGTACAGATGAAGCAGATGGGGTACTTCTATTCATCATCATAATTAGGGCCCTATCAAATTCACGGTCCATTTTGGTCAATTTCACAGTCACGGCACTTTAAAAACACCAAATCAAAGAGTTTTGGAAGGGATATAAACTCAGCAACTGCACAGATTAAGTGCCAAACTCTAATGAGGATTAGGAATAAACTTTCCTGTTATCAGGTGTTCCTATAATGGCTTACTGCAGGATTGCCGAGAGGCAGTCTGGTTCAGCAGACAGGACTCTGGGCTGAGATTCCAGACACCTGGGTTCTAGTCCCAAATCCACTAATGACCTGCTTTGTGACCTTGAGCACGTCATTTCACATGTATGTACCTCACGCTTCCCCTCTCATCCTTTGTCTGTCTGTGAGGTTGTGACTGTCTCTGTCTGTACAGTGCCAGCACCAGAGGACTCTAGGCAAAACAAATAGTTTTTGCACCTTACTCTGCAGCAGCTAGTCAGATGATACTGGACTACATGGCCCACTTGTAAGGTAGTTCCTACAGGTACAACGCACATCAAATATTACTATAGCTGAGATTTGAGGGGGAATATACGATTTCAATTTATTATCTGTATTTGACAGGATGTTGAGCTTAGGTTGGAGAAAGTGATCAACTATACCAGGAAAGCAATGCGTGTGTTGGTCTTTCACACCACAGCAGGAAGGAGAAAAATGGTTACTGTACACCTCCAAAAATGAGCACAGTGACTCAAGGGCAAGTGTAGGATATAAAACTACCTTTTTAGTCCTTTTTTTTTTTTAAATGGACACAGTCAACTTGAAATCCAGTCCCTTTCACATGAAGCCACGTTTGTCTCCAAACTCCATCCACACAACAAGAGCTTTTTGTGGAATGACTCGTTTTTCCGCCCATAGAAAAACAAAGAAATTTTAAAAATACTAGTTTGATTCCATTTGTAAAGTCAGTCCTCGGTCTTTGGTGAAATGGTACATAAGGGATTGATTGCTCAAGTCTGAGAGTTACTTGGGCCTCTACTCAGATAAACCTTATGACTCACAGGATCCATTGAAGTGGTTTCCAATAGCTAAATCCTCAGATCATGCTGTCAAACTTCAGGACTATGAACTCAGAGCACGAGAAGCAAAAATGCTGAGTGCAACTCTGCCTTCAACAAATAGAGCGAGCACAAAAATATTAATAATACACAGTGGCACAATCATGCATTCTGCTTTTATGCAACCCTTGCTATAGGAAAGTCTCAACTGCAGAACTTCATTAAACTCACTTCTCCTACAGTAAAGTTCCTTTTCATATGAAAATTTTGCTGTGGAATGAAATTTCACACACACTAAGCCATGAATGTATTTAATAAGGAACCCAAACATTTGCAACAGTCACCAAATTCATGAACCAAGCGTTTCCTATAGCCTAGCAGGGATCGAAGGGGATTATTTATGCAGGGCCAGAAAAACAAAAACCCAACAACGGAACACAACAAGACAACATCCCTGACCCCGAAGACTTTACAAAGCAACTCAGACAAGTACAATACACAGGGATAGAGAAGGGCATTGTGGATTAAGAGGTCAATCCAAATGTATCACCAAAATGGGGGCGTTTCAGAAGGGACACAAAAGCGTTGAGGGAGAAGCACTTGACACACAGGGAGCACAGAGCTGACACAAGCATAGGAGGGAGCACTAGGGTGACTGAAGAGGCCTTGTGACTGGGGATGTAGGAGGCAGCAAAGGCAGAAATGCAGGCAAGAATGGATTTGTGAAGAACCTTTAAAAACGTGGTTCAGCAAACGGGAAGATTCTCTGTATGGCAGTTGCTTCAATCTGACGTTAGAGGCAAAACTAGATTTTTCACCTAAACTCATGGCAGGGAGAAGCAAACCATTCATTTTTAGCATATTATTACTCATTCTGATCCTTTCTTAAGACTATTCTGGCATCCGTGAACCCTGAATGTACCTTTCAAATAGACATTAAAAGGACGGCTCCAACACTACAAAGTATTTCCTTTAGAGAGATGCACTTTAAATACTTATTCAAGTGCTACCCACT
The DNA here is from genome assembly GCF_002925995.2 of Terrapene triunguis. Classification (NCBI taxonomy): domain Eukaryota; kingdom Metazoa; phylum Chordata; order Testudines; family Emydidae; genus Terrapene; species Terrapene triunguis. The sequence goes on along the minus strand of NW_020664984.1, from coordinate 1,706,824 downwards.
GCATCAAAATGTCAGAGAAATATTGTAAGCACTATCCCCTGCATACCAGAGAACAATTTCAACTTACAACACTTCACATTTGTTTCAACAGTGGTTTGTTCTTTTGTCTGGAAAAGTAATTTTTCAAATGAATGGTTCAATTCTTTATCCCTCAGTACAGCACACTGAAAAAACATCTTTCTTGCACAAGTACAGTACACAATAGGCTTTGTCTTGTTAAACAAAAGAACATGGACTTTCTTTCAATTATTTCCAGCTGTTTGATCGACGTCTTATGGGATCAGAAGTCAACAGCAATCGGCATCTGGCTACCTGCACAAAATGCACACAGAGAATCTGAAGATTTCAGTAAGATTAACTAATCTAATTCATAGATTTGAAAGCCAGAAGGGACCGTTATGATCATCCAGTTTGATCTCCTGCATAGCACAGGCCATAGAACGTCCCCAAAATAATTCCTAGAGCAGATTTTTAGAAAAACTCCCAATCTTGATTTAAAAATCATCACTGTTGGAGAATCCACCACGACACTTGGTAAATGGTTAATCTCAGCATTAAAAATGTATGCATTATTTCCAGTCTGAATTTGTCCACCTTCAACTTCCAGCCATTGGATCGTGTTACATCTTTCACTGCTAGATTGAAGAGCCCATTATTAAATATTTGTTCCTTGTGTATAAGTACTTACAGTATGACTAACCAAGTCACCCCTTAACCTTCTCTTTGTTAAGCTAAATAGATGGAGCTCCTTGAGTCTATCACTATAAGGCATATTTCTGAATCTTTTAAATCATTCCTGAGGCTCTTCTCTGGACCCTCTCTAATTTATCAACGTTCTTCTTGGGCACCAGAACTGGACACAGGATTCCAGCAGTGGTTGCAACAGTGCCAAATAGAGAAGTAAAATAACCTCCTACTCTACTCCTACTCAAGATTCCCCTGTTTACGCATCCCAGGATCTCATTAGCTCTTTTGACCACAGAGTCACACTGGGAGCTCATGTTCAGCTGATTATTCACCTCAAACCCCAAAATTATCACTCCAAAGAAAACCCCACACCAAATACTTTCTCCATAACAGAAGTTATTGCCATCTGTCCAGTAGACATAGCAGCCAATTCACCATACGATCAGATGAACTTCCTCAGGTTTTTTGTAACTCCTAGATCTGTAAAA